>NW_015552565.1:791188-814527 GCF_001515605.1 Sinocyclocheilus anshuiensis
TAAAAACATACAAAATACTTAAAGACCCCAAAGTTTAGAATGGTGGTGAATATGAGTTGATTATGATTATGAGTTGGAACCATTCAGGGGTTCTAAAAATATATATAATAAATTATAATTTGTATGGACAACTTTTTTTTTGTTCTGTTTGGAGATTGACATTACTTGCTCACTATGAACTCGGGATCTCTTATTTCTTAAAAAAAATCGTATATTTGTGTCCACTTGAAAAAAAAACACCATACAGGTTTGAAACAACAGATATTTTATTTTGGTTGCACTTGCAGTCCAGCAGTCATATAGCACACAAAAGACAAAATTCTGTGCTTCTGTTATACAGAAACAGGATTGTATGTGAATGTTTACCATATGTATTCCATATGCCATCAGATAATATTATGCTCTGGATATCTACTTTAGTTCTCAAGCTTTTTTATAGTCTTTGTGGGCGACACTGCCATACACTGTAAAAGTAAACATGTACAGAACAGTGCAAAAGCTTTTGAGATGAATCGGCAGCTGCTGAGTATTACAGAGGGTGACTAACAACGTATAAGGGATTGACCTGAAGATATAAGACACACGCAAATGCAGCTGTGCAAATAACAGATAGGCTACTACAGTCATCGTAGTCTGATGACTGGTAGCACCAGTCTGGTGGACACGTTACTAGACCAGTGTTTCTCAACATAAAAATATCTTCAAGATATGTTCAGATAGGGAATGCAAAAACAATGCTATAATGCTATGCTAATAGTTAGTTTAATAGTGAACATACATATACAGTATATATATATATATATATATATATATATATCAATTTTTTTATTTCATGTTAGATTATTAGTTTTAATACTTCACCATTTTTGACAGTTCTTTGGCTAAAACCGGCAAAGTAAAGAACAAAACAACTACAAAAAATATGGCGTTTTGTCTGATCAAGATCTCATACAAGTCAGTTTGGAAAGGAAAGCTCCCACAATGACTCACAACTGCACTAACAAGCAGTCACCAAGGTTTCTGAACATGCTTACTTCTGCTATAATGGAAGCCAGTTGTGATAAATTTGTCTAGAAGCCTGCCACAGAACATTTAGCCTTGTAAACAATTTAAAATTCACAACCTTACAGCATCAGGTACGATAAGTTCCAGGAACCCGTAAGTGAAGGCTTAAGACACAATTTGCATCATTTTCCTTAAAGCGGGCATCTCATAAATAAACATGCAAATACACATGCCTCGCAGGTGTGCAAATGGACTTTAAAACGAGGATATTGTGTCCCCATTTGACTGATCTGGATTCGAAAGTAGGTAATAAGATCATGAGGACCGTGCTTTGTTAAATTTAACCAGAACATGCGTATCATTTATTAATGTGTCCGTGACACTGCAGATTGAGGGCCTGTCACAACGATGGAGAATGAAAGCCAGTTGAATGAAAAACACGTTCCCATGCCAACAGAATGACATCATTGATGTTAAGATCCAAATTCACAGTGACATGAATATTAATAATATGAGCAGCTGAAGAAAAAAAAAGTAGGAAAGGAAGAACAAAGCACCATAATTGTTTGTGTCCCTGAACGGCCACTGACGACTCAAACCTATTAAGCTAACAAGAGCTTAAAATTAAAGTGAGTGCTTAAGTGTGAAGAATGATTGCTCAGAGTAGCGATCGTCCTCGACTTCCTAGAAATTTGCAAGCATGCTTCTTTTTTTCCTCTCCGTTTCTTTTATGCTTTCTTTCTAACCCCACCCCATCCCCCAATTTATTACCATCTGAACCACAGTAAGTCAATAAAATCTTCAGCTCAGTAACTGGAGACAGGAGGGAGAGGGAGAGCAGCCAACAAACGGCTTTGATTATATTTTTCCTAGAAAGGAGGATGCTCAGCGAAAGTGCTGGGCCGCAGAGCTAGTGCCAGGAATTAATGCAGCTTTCATGGAAAACCAGGGCAGCGCACCAAGCCGGCCTGGCCTTGAGAGACTCAAAACACAACTTCAGCCCTTTTCTTTTTCTTTTTTATTCTTTGCTCTCCTTCTGTTTTTCTTTTTACGTCTTGTTTTTTCTAGGAGGGAAGGTTTTTTTTTTTTTTTTCAAATGTGTTTTGGCGTTTGGTTGACTGACTAAAAAGGGGGGATGTGGAGTGTCAATGTAGGGTTTTTAGTGGGTGTTCCATTCTCACATGGGAAAACAACAGACAGCAGATAATAAGCCGCCTTTCAGCAAAACAGCAGCTGAAATATACGCAGTGCACGCAGAGAACTCCTTTGTTTTCACAAACATCTGTGCGGCCGAAACCAGACTGTTGTGGATGTAAATAAGGCATTTCACAGACTGTAAATGCGCAAAAACATTAGTCTTCAAATCATATGGAAATTTGCAATGCTCTAAATGCATTTAGGTTCTCTGCTAGAATTAGTAACAGAGGGTTTAGTGTTAGGGATCAGAGGAAGGGCAATTAAAGCACTTTTTATTTAACCCTCTGGTCAGAAATAGGAGATGTAATGACTTGACCTCCAGCTTTCATAACCTCATCTCAATTAAAAGATGAATGGTTTCATTATGAGACAGAAAGTGAAATCAGGTGAAACTGAGAGGGAATATGAGGGAACAGAAACACGTCTGACTACAAAAAACTTTACATGTAGTGCAACTGGTGCCTTGAAATGGCTTAGAATAATGTTACAAATAAAATACATGTATGTTTTAGTTAATGATCTGTTAGATTGTTATATTTATTTATTTTTATTTTTATTTGTTTATATTTCATATTAGTGAAATAATAACTATATAATGAAATATAAAATAAATTAAAAGCTATACAATTATAGTATAATAATATTATTAATATCTATTCTATTTTTTATTTTTTTTTTAATTTATCTATTATATATTATATGTATTTTTATATTATATATCTGTGCTCTCACACACATGTGAGACATGTCCTCCTCAGTGTCTGGAGACATTTGTCCAAACAGTACAGGCAAGACGGAACTATTTTCTGTGAACGTGCAAGAATTCCGATTCATTAGGAGCTATAGATAAATAAATAGAAGAGTAACACTAAAGACTTTTCTTACTAAAATGACACCAGAAGCCTCACACATTGAAGTTACAAATGGCCACACCCACTCTTATGTTAACAATAATGTTCACACACATGTTTTTGTGTTTGTGTGTACCTGGTATTCCCTACGTTATGAGGATCAAATGTCCCCTAATACCAGTCAATTTTGACCTTGTGGAGGCACATTTTTTTGGTCACCATGAGAAAGCAAGCTTATAAACCATAAAGAATTATCTTTTTTTTTTAATCTAAAACAGAAGAAAGTTTTGTGTGAGGGGTAGGTTTAGGGGTACGGTTAGGGTCAGGGGATAGAAAATATAGTTTGTACAGTATATAAACCATTAATGTCCCCATAAAACATGGAAAACAGTGTGAGTGTGTGTAGTTATTGTGATGATTTTTATTTTCTTTATTTATTAATTTAATGAGGAAATTGTGTTTTCTATAAACCTCACACAAAACGTTCATACATGTTTTAATTTTCATTTCACTTCATTTTGTGGGGACATGACCCCCACACATACGCTTAGCTATCCAAATGAGAACATTTTGGGCATTTGTGCTTACTTGTACTTACTTACGTTTTGTTGATATTATTTATGAATCATTTTTGCAATTAAGGATAGCCCAAAGGGATGTTCTGTGTCAGATTTAGCTCAAACGAACACAAGAACGCACGCCCGCCCCGCAGGACTCACCTGTGAAGGACGGAGGGGGAGGCTCCTTGTCTTCAGCCTATCGGTTGTTGTTGGTAAATGCACATAAAGTGATGTTTATGAATATATATCACATAAATATCACAAGTTTGTGCTGTTGTGTGTAATACATTGTGTATGACTTTTCCGCGTCATGTCGCATTTATTTCTACCGGCTGGAAACGAGGTGCAGGAGGAACTAGTTTTCGGCATCATTGTTGTTCCCGCATTTGTGTAATGTGTGTACATAAATTGGGTAATTTAAGGCTAATAATTGTGCAGAAATGATGGTCACAAACAAAAAATATCCTGCGAAATTGTATTATAACCTAACATAATACAGTTGTTTTTATCCTTTTCAGACAAAGACACCCTCAATATAAAGCTGGATTTTCTAGGTAGGCTAATATATTAAAATATTAAAGGGGTCATATGATGCGATTTCAAGTTTTCCTTTCTCTTTGGAGTGTTACAAGCTGATTGTGCATAGATAAGATCCCTGAAGTTGCAAAGACTAAATTCTCAAAACCAAAGAGATATTCTTTATCAAAGTTAAGACTCTGCCACGCCCCCCTAAAACAACCGTTCTGTATTATTAATGCACCACATTTGTATAAATATTTGTAATGTTTTTGTCTTTACTTATGCATAAATATATAGTTTATTGTGGTAACAATAGGCCTAACTAGAGCAACTCTGATGTTTAGGCTTAAACTGTTACCACGGTAAACTTTTCTGAAGGATAATAACTACAATCCTTTCTTTTTCTGTCTCTCCTTTTCTCTCTTCTTTCCACATGATGTAGAGCGAGTGATATAATTGAGTGATGCTCTTGTCTTTCCAGTTTGTCCTGTGATGACTCTTACAAAAACATTGTAGGCTATATTGTATATAAAGCTGCCTATTGCTGACTAGGATTAGATCTCCTGATTAGGAAAGTTCTGTTGTATATTTTCTTGTCCTCATGACGTTCGGTTAAACCACTTGTTTGAAACGCTAAGCTTTCTTTTTGTAGAGCAACAGTTGTTCCAGGAAGAGCGGATTATTTGAATATTATGGCATATGAGCTGCAAGAAGCTGGATGTATCTATGTAAATCCCCCGTGGTAATATTTGCATGTATAATCCTGAGGGTCCATACCATCATTGCCTTTTGCAGCATTTCCTCACGCAAATAATGCCCTATATGTTTAATTCATTACATTTATGGTATGGCTCCTTATACAACATACATAAGGCCTGCCTTAGCATCAAGCACGTTTTACACTAAGCGTTTTAAAATCTGTTTGCAGGGATTTCCCCTTCAGAGAATCCATTATGGACTTCAAACTAAATTGGAAGCATCTACAGGGCCGATTAAGGACATGGATATTTGCATACTGTACAGTCATTGCATGTTTCAAACATTTAAAATTTTTAGTTTAATCGAATTCATCTAATCTAATGTTTTATCACCTAATGTTTAGAATCTGTTTCATAATTATCACCCTTAGCTCTGAATGATGTCCAATATGTTGTGTTTCTGCAAGTTGCACCACACCTGTCTCAAATTTGAATGAACAGTTTGATATTATCATAATCTGGTCTTGATAATGCCATAATGATGCAAAAGGTGTCACATGCTTTTGTGAAGCGTGCTTTGTAATGCAAACATACAATAGGCTGTGTTTTTATCAGATGTACAGTACAACATAAAGACTTTAAGCTGAAGTGGCCCATTGAATTGTTTTCTGTGCATGTGATATGAGGTGAGCGATCAATAGCCTTCGTCCCTGAGCTGACCTTTTAAATCCTGTTTACTTGACTGAATGAGCTGTTAAGATATTCACCAAGCCAGTGTCAGGTCCGGTCATGTAAAGAGATAAGAGATGTGAGCTCCAGAATATTCCTCACTGGGTCAGTTCAGGTCCTCTTGCCCTCAACCACTGACAAATTTCAGGTAAACATATGTGTTTGTGCATCTTTCTACATTCTTATTCCCTGTCACTTGGAAGATTTATTCTGAAATCCCATCCAACTACCTTTAATTCAATGTTTTGTCTAAAATATAACAAACAAAAATATAATTGTTTCCCTGGAAAACTATAGATAGATAGATAGATAGATAGATAGATAGATAGATAGATAGATAGATAGATAGATACTTCAATGACTCCTTGCAGGACTTTGAAAAAATGCTCAATATTTTTAAATGTGGTACATAAATTATATAGAAATAATGTCAATGTTTTGATGTCATTTGTTATAAAGTGTTACGTAATTTAGCTTTATGATATTTTATAAATAATTTAATCTGATATTTTGACAAAGTATGGTTACCATGACACTATATATATATATATATATATATATATATGCACACACACACAAATAGAGAGAGAGAGAGAGAGAGAGCGCAAGCGAGTGAGAGAGAGAGAGAGAATGTCAACTTAACAGTTTTGTTGGTGTAACTTTAAACATTGACTTTATTTCTAAAGACTCAGATATGGTTTTCAGATTCTTCAGTCTTGGGGGTAGTGAAAATAAAAAAGAGAACTTGGATAGGATGACGTTGTTCTTCTAACATGCTGAAGCCAACACTTAAATGTGTTTGTGACTGCAGAAACGACGGTGCACTTGTGGGGTCAATTACATCCAATTTCCACGTAAAATCCAATGAAGTTTAGATTACCTGGAAAACAGTGCTATCTCCATGTTATCTTTGACTAAACAACTACAGTAATTTGTGCTGCGACAAGGAGAACTCCTGCTTTTAGCAGCTCTTTCTTGGGAATGGTGTCAATATTTAACAGAGAAATAGTCACTTTCTTGCGCTGATCGGGTAAACAGTTGCCTCTCGAGGAAACGTCTGCAAATATATAGCCTTTGTACACACAATTCACTCTAAAAATTCCTGGAAAATATGAAGTGACTCAAAATGTTACTCAGAAATTCCATGCTTTGGTGCAAGCTAAGAAAAAAAAAAACATGGAGGGGACAAGAAAAGCTGTAGAAATGGAAAGTGGACTGGGCAAATTTCATACATGTTTTTCATACATGAAATCATGCAAAACAAAGTCATGCATGCAAACACTGTTGTGTTAAAAAAGCACAAGTGAATCTTCCTACTAACTAAACAACCAAACAAACAATTTCCAAACACCAAATACAGTTGGATTATCTGTATTTTTTCAGAACATTAGAAACCAGAAATCTGTATAAGATGTGGGTTTTCTGAAGGTTTGAGAGGTTACCAGGTTGTGGTGTGTGACCTTGATTATGGGTGTTATTATCAGTTCTGCACACGATTGGCTCATTTGGGGGCCGAAATTAAAGAGTGAATTTGTTTTTTGCTTTTTTTTTCACTAAGTCCACATTACCAAAAAAGACGCAGAAGAGGAATTAAAGCTATGCTTGTTTTTATTTCTCACTTTTTTGGGAGAAAATCCATTCACCCCGATGCAGCACTATGTTGTAAAATTAGTAATTGTAAAAAATTGTAATTATATTAGTGGACTTTTGTAGTGGCAAAGAGATCATATCAGGCTTAGATATACCATGTCCTCAAGGAAGACGACGAATAAAATTGACAAGAGTATACTGGATCTGAGAGATGTTGACAGAAAGACCTTTTATGCTGATCTGAGATCGATTTCTCAGTGATTTAGGAATTTCTGGTGGATTGGTTTATTAAATTAAGTCATATAAAATAGGGAACTGTTTAATTTAAAAATAATGGCAAAATCAAGCCACCAGTCGGTAATCATTTTTATCACAATGCTTTTGAGATAATACTATTCGAATGCTTTAACTGAAAGACTAAGCATAAAGAGAAAATGCAAGAATTTAGCACCCAAGCACAATAGTGAATAGAATACATTGAGCGGCCCATTGTTGAAGGGATCAAATTACGTATGTTTCATTAAACCAAAACAGGAGGTCAGATTAGTGAGGAACTTGACAGGAAAATCCAATTTTTCTTATAACCGCTCCACAAATAGCAGTGAGAAGAGAATAAGAAGCTTCTGACCTAGTACGTTATTTTTGGTCTGTGTCAAAAATTGCAATTCAGTATAGAATCAAATATTCTCCAAATACGACCAATCAGCATGCAGGTTTATTACGACGCCCTCGTGAGGTAGGGTTAACACAGGCCAATACTTGTTGACCATATGCAACTAAAGCTGAAACAAACCAAGCTGCTAAATTACCTCTTGGTTCAGATTGTGCAATAAAATACTAAGCCGGTGGTATATTTCATTTGCAAAAGTACGCACCCTTAAATGTTGGGGAATGGTCAGGACCTGTTTAAGCAAGTTTGGGCTTATAAATTAAAAGGTATTTTATGTACACTGGCATTCAAAAGTTAGTATGTTAGGGGTTAGTATGTTTTTGAAAGAAGGCTCTTATGCTCAGCAAGGCTGCATTAATTTGATCAAAAATACAGCAAAAAAGTAATGTGAAATTTCAAACTGTTTTCTATTTGATAATATATTAATGTAATTTATTCCTGTAATGAGGTGAATTTTCAGCAGTCATTACTCCAGTCTTCAGTGTCACACGATCCTTCAGAAATCATTGTGCTGCTTAATAATATGTTTGATGAAACTGCATTACATTTTTTTCAGGATTCTTTGATGAATATAAAGTTCAAAAGACAGAAAATCCTTTGTAGCATTATATATCTTTACTGACACTTTTGATCAATTTAATGTATCCTAGCTGAATAAAATTATTAAAAAATCTAACCCCAAACTTTTGAAAGGTATTGTAAATGTTCAATACATTTTTTGTTTCAAATCGACCAAAAAGGGCTATTTTTCATGTAATTTTTCAGTAGGTATTACATTATCATGATGACACGTATTGGGATATACAGTAAATCATATCGCAAGGTACTTCCCTGTTCCCAGCAGTTCCTTGGGCAACCATGACATCAAATGATCATCTATGACTACAGTACAAACATATAACATGGATAATGAGCAAATAAAACATAGTCAAAAAGCATACAGTTTCAAACTCCAATGTCTCAAACACAGGATGCAGAACATCCCAGACATCTGCTGCAATAAAAGGATAGTTCACCCAAAAATGAAAATTCTGACATCATTTACTCATGTTACCCTCATGTTGTTCCAAACTCATATAACTTGGTTTCTTCTGTGGAACATAAAAGAAAATACCTCAAACATTAATTAACATCCCAATGAGGTTTGACGCCAGTGGCCGTTTGTGCCAGCATAGTTAATGTGGTCTGCATTTGTGTGCTTTGATCAACGATTGGAGAGTAAATAACCCTTAAATTTCAGAAGATTTGGAATATGCCAGATGAATCGAATGAATTTATTTCATGCTAAAAATAAAGGTTCTTTAGATGGTTTCACAAAGAACCTTTAACATCCATGGAACCATCCATGGTTTCAATTGCACAAAAGTTCTTTATAGTGGAAAAAGGATCTTTAGATTATTAAAATGTTCTTCAAACTATAGGAAAATGTTGTTTTTTTAAAGAACTGTTCACTGAAAGGTTCTTTGGGGAACCTAAAATAGTTCCTTTATGGCATCACTGCAAAAAAAAAAAACTCCTTTTGGAACCTTTATTTTTAAGAGTATACTTTTATGTCCTTTTTGGAGCTTGATAGTTTTGGACCCCATTGACTTCAATATATAGACAAAAACAGCTGCATCAATCTTCAAAATATCTTCTTTTATGTTCTACAGAATAAAGAAAATCCAAGAGTTTGGAATGATATATGGTTGAACTATTCATTTTTGGCTGAACTCTTCCACCTGTATATCTGATGTGCGTATTACAGGTAGAAACTCACAGATGTTCGTGTAGGCCAATGCTCCTTACAGATACTGCTCACTCGCTCATTAAAAAATTGACTGTAAAATATCTACAGGCTGTAAACTTGTTAAGTGCGCAATGAAGGACACTTAACATTGTTATGATATTCTCCGTATTAATGGGATAGTTCAGCCAGAGATTAAAATTCTGTCATTTTTACTCACCCTTATGTCAAATCTTAACATAGAAAATGGAATATGTTTTGAAAAATGTTGATACAATGAAAGCCAATGGAGTACAGTGTTCTTTTGTACCCATTGGCTTTCATTATATGGACAAAAACAGAATATATTTTCTTGTGTTCCACAGAAGAAAGAAAGCCAAAAATGTTTGGAACGTCATGAGGGTGAGTAATTAATGACAGATTTTAATTTTTTCAGTGAACTATCCTTTTAAAGTAGTCCTTGGGCACAAGATGAGGAATCCCAGGCAAAAGATCCTAAACAGGACATCAGCACCTCATTATCACTGGGTCTATGTTCCATAGAACCCCAGCACTTATGGTAATCATTGTCCATCTGGTTCTATACATTATAAGTGTAGTCTGTCAGGTAATCCTTCAGCCGGTTTGGCAAAGGGAGTTCTTGTACCCGCCGTGTGGTTTTATTGATGGCAATACGACACAGATGCTGCAGAGATGGTGTGGCCGTGTACACCGGAGTCATGAGCAGCAGCTGCACGGTGCCTTTGGATGGGGCGAGAGGGGTAGTGCTGCCCTTACAAGATGTCCGTGACAGCTGCACATAATGCTCCACGAGATGGACGACGCTGTCGAACTGCTTGAGTTTGGGTTTGACCAGCACCACGGAGTCTAGCTTGAACTTGCCGTCCTTGTATTCGATACGCAGGTTGGTGGGTCCCGCAGATGTCATGGCAGAGATGGTGAAGAGGTAGTCCCTCTGAGAGCTGTCTCGAACCAAAAACGTGCCCTCCGACGTGTCCTGCAAGATCTCCTTGGCTTCATTGGCTGTAAGGCTGCCCCAATACCAGCCTGCTTCCAAGAAAAGAAGACACAGAGATGGTCATACGTATCCTCTTCCACAGTATCCGTTTCAGTTGTTTGCTTGTGTAACATGAGACCCATAACGTGTCCCTCTAAGGACACGCTCACAAAAACCGTCACTGCTACAGTCATATCCTGACTATTATACTTGAACGGCTGTTGTTTTATAAGGCATTTTCTGAGTCACTGCAGAGATTTTGGCTTTTAGAAAGGATGCAATGCGTCTTTCAACATCTCAACTGATTTAAAGAGCTAATTCACATCTGATAATGCAGCAAAAACCAAGCATTTCTGAAATGTCCTGTTAAATGAACATTAATTGAAAACATTATGGCAACTGTGGCGTAGCAAGACTAAACAAGTCTGCACTGTATCACTGTATCATAAATGACATATTTTTCCTGAAATACTGAACTAGACCATGACTATTCGTCTTGGGAGTATCTGACATTTTTTTGATGGCAGATGCTTGACAGATGTTCCCAAAAGCTACTCACATTGTTTTTCTCAGCAACAAACAAACCTAAAAATGGATCTCGCTGCAGCATCATAATGACGGTATGTTGCGTTTCTCTTTCATACAGTGCAGTGCTGGACTAAATTTGCTCATGCACTTGAAACCAGAAAGGGATGTGACAGAGATGCAAACCACTGAGGACAAATGTTCCAGCCAGACCAGGAAATATAACAAAAGCTTCATAGGCATGATAATGTCATTCTTTTGTTGCACAAAAAGCAAACAGAAAATGTAAACAAAGGCTTTGTCAGGAAATGTGCATAGTTCCTACTTATTCATTTACATACTTCATATCAGGGTCAGAAATGGGGGCTTGTGGGACAAATGCCACAGAAAGTGACAAAAATGCCCCTGGAAGTCAATATGTGGGGGTGAACAAAATGCAATTGCAAAAAACTTTTGTATTTGTAACATCTGATATAGTTCTTAATATTCTTTTCTGATGTTGAATTAATTTTAATTACAATTCAATCTTTTCTAGTTGATGTTGAATTAATTTTAATTAGGCACTTCAAACATAATATGTAATTATTTGAATTAATTAATGTATTAAATTCAAATATTGACTTAAAACTATTTTTTATTTTTTTTTGCCCCTTAATGTAAAAATTAATTACTGGATTTACATACTTTTTTGTTGACATTCACTTCTCCGATATTTTCATGATTATCTTCTGTACAAACAACACACCAGATGCAAATGAAATCACACAAATGAATAACAATATAAACAGCAGTCCTGAATCAACATTTTCAACCATTTGATATTCATATAATGAAATCACAGCTCCTTTGAATATTTCAACAAACCCATGCCAAAAGCATGATATAGTGTGGACCTGCTGCAAGTTTGATTTATGAGATTAAAGTACACTTAAAACGACCTTTAAACATTTTATTTACATTTTATATAGAAGGTTAATCTTTTTAAAATCGGCTGTTAACACTTTTAACATCAAATTTAACGCATTATGATTATGAATATGATCATTCTTTTTTTAAGCAGATGAATCACTGCCTGTGGCTGTGCTGCATAGGCTACAACATTAATTCAGCGAGTGTCACAGGAACAAACGGAAAGAATATGTAAGTAAAACGAGCAGTAAACGTTTACCAGTGTTTTTAAGGTCTCTCATGGCAGTGGCAATGCGACTCTGGTCGGACTCCGCGACTTGGGTTTCGGCTTGCGATCGCCTTTCATTCTCGATGCTTTCCGTGGAGTCGGATGAGTGACAGGTCATTGGAGAACGGCGTTCTGCATCCAGTCAATGTCTATAATTATCCTTCAAAGACGACTGACTCTTACAATCAACCAAAACATGTGAGAAGTCTTCCACAGAGTCCGCGGATTTTGTTAGGCGGCGCCGATCTGAAAATACAAGCAGGTTTTAGACGCCTTTCAACACATACGAAATTGGGTTTTAACATATTTTGTTTCAACGTCTGTAAACGCTTTTTGTGCTATTTTTTTTTTAAATGTTGATATAATATTTCCATTTTTGTCTGCTGCAAATTAAAGATGTTTGAAAACTACAATGTATCCCTAAAACTGTGTAAATTAATGTGAAGTACAAGGAGTGTTGGTGCTACAATCTTCCACATTCCCTGAGTGTAACACTAAAAGAAAACGAGCACATGCATGTACACTCTTAAAAATAAAGGTGCTTCAAACGGTTCTTCAAGCGATGCCATAGAAGAACCATTTTTGGTTCCACAAAGAACCATTCAGTCAAAAAGGGTTCTTTAAAGAACCATCTCTTTCTTACCTTTTTATAATCTGAAGAACCTTCTTTCACCACAAAGAACCTTTTGTGAAACAGAAAGGTTCTTCAGATGTTAAAGGTTCTTTATGGAACCATTTAGACAAAAAGGTTCTTCTATGGCATCGTGAAGCACCTTTATTTTTAAGAGTGTATTTATTCATTTATGGTATTTCATTCTTCAAAACAATTACCCTCATTTAATTTTAAACATTTAATTCAATAGGGAAACGTTAAAAAACGTTTAAAAGCAGGAAACAAATATGCAAAATGCATGAAACACAGCTAAACGAAAGAGTGTGTGCTGCACTCACACAATTGTGGTGAGCGTAGCAACACTGTCCTGTTTTGTTCAATAGTTGTGTCTCCAGCAGAATGGAAAATGTTACAACCCTTCCCATCTACTCAGACATGGTATTTATAGTTTTTTTAACACGTTAAATGAAAAGCTTGTGTGAACGTTATACCACACTAAACAATAATGATACCAGTTCTGTCATTTAACATTCATTATCATGATCGGAAATTAAGTTAAACTAGCCATTCTTTCGTCTTACCTTAAAATTGTTTTTGTCCTGTAAATCCTTAATATTCTGACAACCTCTACTGTCACCTCAGGAGGGTGGTGCTCACATATGATAGTCATTTCACCCCTGTAACTCATTTCTCATTGGTTATTTGAAATACTCTCATAAAGTGGTCAAATGAAAGTGGCCATTTCGTGTTAATCTCCATTGAATAATCCACAGGTCAGCTACTGTTAGTTTTTCTGTTCTTGTTTTTAATTGGATAAAAGAACGAAATGACAATCTTCATAAGCTCCACTAGCATTACAAACGTCCGTCTTCTGTGAATGGTTCTTTGCACACGTGCATGAGGAATAAAAGCAAAGGCTGCCTTTAAGAGACGGCGAAATACGCAGAACTGCCTTTACTAGGAAACTGCATTGACAGCTGAGCTCCTGGTAAATGATAGAGTAGCAAATAAGACAAACGAATGGATTTTCTCCTAAACGTGTAAATGAAGATACTTCTAAATGCACGGATCATTTGATGTCGCTGCTATCTGAGACATTATGAACCAGAGGAAATAAAGCAGAGCACATTTTGAACATAAACTTGAGCCTGAAAGGCGACAGTCGGAGAAAGCGCACATCACTTACCTTTTCTCTAAGTGAAAGCAATAAGCAATCAAGTCCAGCGCGTTTCGCGTTACAGACGTTCAGTGGCACCATGATTTAGACCCGTCATTTATTATTAATGGGAAACACTGATCGGTTAGCTGTCAAAAGACTAGCACGCCCTGATGCTCAGCAGATCGGGACGCGTTTTTCCTCGTATTCGCATTGATTCTTTCGGGAGCGACACTGCCTTTCTCGCGCTGTCTGGAAGCGCGCCGCACGCGTCGTGCGTCCAAACGCGTTACAACGCGCGCCAAGCGAGAAGGACACATATAATAACTCTCTCCAGCAGTTTAGTGACATTCCAACCAATCTCTCTCTCTCTCTCTCTCTCTCTCTCTCTCTCTCTCTCTCTGTGTGAATTCGCGTCCAACTCCTTCAGAGTTGCTTCGCCCAAGACCACAATCCCTCCCTTCCCAACACTCGCTACAGCGCTAGTAACCAGCACTGCATTAAAAAATAAACTCCCAAACCTTCCTTGAGAATTTCAGCCCCGGTGTTATTCGGTTCAACTCTCAAGTGGAGCCACATAACGAATCACAGAGTGCAATTTAGCCCTTCAGAATGCCGGTCGGAAACAGGTGATAAAGGAAGCACTCATGCACTGGCTATGAAGTCCCCCCCACCCCCTCAAAATTAATTCCATCTTCAAGATTCCTATCTCTGCGATATGCTCGGAATGGCACACAAATACGCTCCCGCCAGAAAGATACTTTCCAGGAATCGTATCACGTGGTCAGATGTGCGGACGCTCTCTTAAGGTCGTGCCAACTGGCTATTTTGTTGTTGGTTGTTTATTTGTTTTGTTAAGATCCGCCAGCCACATATTTTTATCACAATCCACGCTGCATGTAATTATAATTTCATTTTATTTGATTGTGAGGATGTTTTTCATTAGAGGCCTAATTATTTGTAATTTCTTTACATAAAGGCCTAATATCATAACTAGCAATTAAATGCAAAGGACAGGCTATATATACTGCCATACGTTCAGTATAGCACATCCCAAGTCTATTTTGTTTATTATTAATTGTTTATACATTACTGCAGTAAAATGTTTATTTCTTTATCAAACATCTGTGATGGGCATGTTTTATATAATCTGAATCCGTACAGTTTTTAAAGAAATGTACAGTGGTTGCTGAGGTTTGTGTCTTACAGTTCTGTGTCTCTATATTCATCTGAGATACAGTCAAAGCATGACAAGTGCCACCTTAAGCCAGGGATTTATTGCCCTACATATGAAAAAAAAAAATAAGCTGTATAATTTTAGGTTTTGTCTGTGTGTAAAAACGCCCAAACCACAATAAACTACCTGAATATCTACAACACAGACAGACAGATAGACAGATAGGTAGATAGATAGATAGATAGATAGATAGATAGATAGATAGATAGATAGATAGATAGATAGATAGATAGATAGATAGATAGATAGATAGCTTAAAATTCATTACATTAAGAAAGTCTATAATTAATATTGGCAGACACTTCCCAGATTTAATGTCTGTAAAGTCCTTGTATAAAGGCAACAGTGGATTAAAGGGATTGTTCACCAAAAAATGAAAATTCTGTCATCATTTACTCACCATCATGTTGTTCCAAACCTGTGTGAGTTTCTTTCTTCTGTTTAACACAAAAGAAGATAGTTTAAAGAATGTTGGTAACCAAACAGTTGGCGGTAGCCATTGACTTCCATAATATTTATTTCTATACGAAGTCAATGGCTACTGTCAACTGCTTGGTTACCCACAATCCCTTTAACACAGTGCTCACACTCTTAAAATGCTGGGTTGTTTCAACCCAACTTTGGGTCAAATATGGACTAACCCAACTTTTGGTTTAAAAATGTAACCTAACAGCTGGGTTAGTCCATATTTGATCTAAAGTTGGGTTGAAACAGCCCAGCATTTTTTAGAGTGCAGAGCTGACTGTAAGTCTGATGCATCAGATGACCTCACACCAGACAATTGGTTTGCTTGTTATTTTTATGGATGGGGTCATGTTATTTGTGTTTATAAACCAATTAGTTGCTCCTTTAAAGCGAATAAAGTTGTGGTCAAGCATCCTCTTCTTTAGAAAAAATTAGGAGGACCTGTGAGGAAGATCTTGGCAGACCAGCCTCAGATGACACATGGGACTGTGTCCTGAAGCAGGTTCAATCATCATCAGTGTGTGCTTGGCACTCATTTCAATTTAAGGTGAGACACTGCAGGTGAATAGGGTAAAAAAAAAAAAACTAATAGTTATCGCCTTACCCAGCTGATTGATTATATTGATAATTGCAAACATTTTTTGTATTACAAGTTTTCTAAAATGTTAGGTTTAGATATGCCAATGAGTCATTATTTAATGAAATATGCACTAATTTGCATACATTTCTTGTACAAAAATCTAAATACTGGATGATGTCAGTTTCAAAATTCTTGTTTAATTTTTTTGACATATGAGAGTCAAACGTTTTTACAGAGGGAATTTTGGGTATCTCATTTTTGTCACTCTATAATTCAGAAAATGCTTAGAATGGACAGAAAACATTATATTTTCACAATTTTGGGGGGATTAAAATGTTGCATATAATCAAGCTAATTATATATGAACAAAGCCCTCTGTAAAAACCTTCAGGATATTCAGGAATAAAAATGTAAAGTTTGGTGTGTGTAAGTGCTACTGAAGTGGAGATTTGTGGCTCAGTGTAGGAGAAAAAACTCATTTTGAGAAAACGGCCTTCAAAAATATGTATTGTAATTGAAATCTATTGACACAAATAGATAAAGTGCTATTAACGAAACACTTAACAGTATCTTTTGGATGTTTTCTTTCCACTAGTCTGAAAAAACACTTTATGAAAAACCAAAAAGCCCAAAATCTCAAACTTGACAGGTGCATGAAAAGTGTGTGTGTGTGTATATACATTCATTTTTTTCAATTATCTTATGAAAATTATTGGTCAGAATTGAAGTAATCACGGGGAATATTTCCTCAGGGTTGAGGGATTGTGTTGAACTGATTTGTATTGAAAAAAAAATATTTGAGAACAAAATTAATGAAATATAACAATTCAATAATCCTAACATTTTGTACAGTAATTGTCCACTTTTATCTTAGTTATACATCTCTGGGGTTAAATAAGTTTTTTTAATTATTTGTCTGGCTGCCTTATAGCGACCTCTTCTGGCCATCGAAGACATTCACACTATGGAGCAGTGGGGATGTTTATTTCCCCCCTAGATTAAAATAAAATAAATAAAATAATATTAATATTGTGTAGTGCAAAGAATTGTTGCTGTTATTTTTTACTTTTTTTAATAACCCATTTGACCTATGCTTTCTTTAAATTGTCTGACCAACTTATGTATATGTATATTTTTTTACTATGTAAAATATAAAAAAATTAAGTATATACCAGGGGTAGGCAAGTTCGGTCCTAGAGAGCCGCAGTCCTGAAGAGTTCAGCCACTAGTCTGAAAAAACACTTTATGAAAAACCAAAAAGCCCCAAATCACAAACTTGACAGGTGCATGAAAAAACAGTGTTTCTGCCTGCAGTGTCTCCCCTTAAAATACATAACACTTATAAGTCAAAAGTCAAATGAACCCAAATTTATGTGTAATAGCTGTCAATGTGCTAAGGGTTCACAAGTTCAACAAACTATTGCTCAATATTGTATTTAAGCCTCTTTCAGCAGTTCTCCAGCACAGGTTCCTCTTGTAGCATTATTTATGTTTCCCCAGAAGACTCATGGTTATCAGCAACAATTGGTAAAGACCTTGATTTTTCTGCCTTATTAGAATGCAAAGCAATACTAAATTGGAAGGAAGCAGTTCCACCCATCTGGTGGATCAGAGATAATGTCTTGGCTCCACCTTGAAAAGATCAGATAGTCATTAAGAGGATCTGAAAAACAATACTGAATATCTCCCTGTTAAGCACTAAATAGATGTAAAAATTGTTTGTTTGTTTGTTTGTTTGTAAGTATGTATATATATATATATATATATATGTATATAGAAATAAATCACGATACGCCTCCAGGCCGGCAGAGGGCAGCGCTTCAGCGGACGTCCGGTGACTTCGGTCTGACGCCACGCGCGCGGCAAAAACAAAAATGACGTATGCGCGGTATTTCCCTAAAGTGTAGATTTTATTATTATTTTGTTATATTTCAAGAAATACACGAGCAATAAGTTATTCTTTTATCCAGCAACCGTTGCTTATTCGCATACTAAAGGTGAGCATATTGATATTGATGTATGATCGTGTTGTTGGAGCTTCAGTGCTGTAAAAGCTCTTACTACTGCTTTAAACGGTTTAAATTAAGTGTAACTTACAGTTTAACGGTGATTCCGAGTGGTTATAAAACTTTAACCTTAAATTTAATGATAGTGTTCAAATAATACAGCTATATTTATTGTGCGTGTAGTTATTAGACAGCTAGCAAATCTCCTGTATACACTTAATGTGATTCAGTAACGATTTTTGTTTTTATTTTTTGTCAGAGACTGCACAGTACAGTACAGGACCAAAGTAAAACATATCCTTGCAAATCAAAGACAACATGTCATGTTTTTTTTTACTTTTCAAAATTTAAGTGAGCCTTAAAACATTCTTAATATTTTGGAGGATGGTAATTAATTTTAAGTATGAATTATAATGCCTGTAAAAATTATGATTTGCAGGGTTTTTTGGAAATACATGGCCATGGATTCTGCAGAGACGAGATATGCCCATCTGCTGCAGCCGCTGCGGGACCTCACCAAGAACTGGGACATTGACCTGGCCAGCCAGCTTGGAGAGTATCTTGAGGAGGTGAAAAAACACTAACAGACTGATCTAGAACCACCTTAATTCATTTAAAGGTTAATATTCTAGCCTTAGTATTGTATTGTTGCTGTTGTATGTGTTGACAGCTCGACCAGATGACCATTTCATTTGATGGGGGGAAAACCATGATGAACTTTGCAGAGGCTGCACTTTTAATCCAAGGATCAACTTGCATCTATGGCAGAAAGGTTAAATATGTGATGTTTTGTGTGTGTTACAGTGATTAATTTCACAAAAAATAAGTACAAATTATCTCATTTATTTAATTACTTTATTTACTCTATTTAGTTCATTTAACAAAAAGTTTTATGTGTGTCAGAAAGAAATAAGATGATATTTTATATTAGTGTTTTTTTTTATTTATTTTTTTTAAATAAACTAAAGGAATAGTTCACCCAAAAAACTAACATTTTCTGAACATTTACACACCCTCGGGCTGTCTATTCTATGAATTTATTTCTTAATCGGAACAGATTAGGAGAAATGTAGCATTATGTCACTTGCTCACCAAATGGATCCTCTGCAGTGAATGGGAGCCGTCAGAATGAGAGTCCAAACAACTCATAAAAACATTACAATAATCCAAAAGTAATCCACATGACTTTAGTCAATCAATAAATGCCTTTTGAAGTGAAAAGCTGCGTGTTTGTTAGAAACAAATCTACCATTAAGGCGTTTTGACGTTAAACCTTAGTTTCTGACCAAAATACTAGTAATACAAAATACTATCTGTTAGATGTAGAAACAAACTCACCTACATCTTGAATGGCCTGAGTACAATTTCAGTAATTTTTCATTTTTGGGTGAACTAATCCTTCAATATGTCACAAAGACGCAAACTTAAATTGAAGATGTTTTCTTTACAAATTGATCTGTTCGGAATATTTAGGTGGAGCTCCTTCACACTTTGGTGTTTCAAACATTGGACTACATCTCTAACAAAAACAAGAAGTACGTGTCCTGGACCTCCGTTTTCTGTTTAATCTGTTGAATGTGCAGTTGGTATGTTCATGTTGTCATGCTATTTGTCTTTATTTCAACAGGCGTAACAAACAAGGTTCTTCATCAGACGGTAACCATGAAGATGCCACTTCAGGCAATGAAGACGATGATTGTGAGGTGTGTAAATGAGCAATAAGGCTTGTTAATTTAAACAAAAATTAAATGTTTTATATATCTGTGAATAATTGGGTATTTTTGATGCAGTTTGATGAGATTGAGCAGGATGAGAATGTCAACTCTCAGAATATAACGATGAAAGATCCAACAGAGGTGAGTTGGGTTTCACCTCATCAAAGATTTTGACTTAAACTTAATGTGTATACTGGACATCCATGCTATTCTGCGTTTGTGTCTTTGGGTAAACTGGGGGAAAAAATTATGAGTAAAGTTCATATGCTTTTGATATTTACTAATATTACTGTTTAGTAATTAATAAACTTGTATAGCAGTTGTCTGTACAAATTCTTTCGTATTCTTTTTTTAGCCAGTGAAGATTATCCGTCTCCCTCCTGAATCTCTCATTCCTGTAGAATCACTTGAGAAACAGAAATACCCCCTTCTCAGGTAAAGACACTCTGACCCACACAAACAAAGGAAATGGTTGCACACTGTTCCTTCTTATTGGTACTACAGTCCAGCGACATCAATCAAGTCCTCTTGCTCTTCAGGACAATATTGTCTGAACAAGTGAATCAGTTGTTGGAAATTAAGCTCCTACTTATAAAGAACTAAAAATGCTTTACCAAAATGATTGTTAATTGTTATCCTCTAGTCTTAAAGGGGAGCTTCTTGGCAGCTGTAAGGATTTTCGAATTAATCATTTCACCATGGGCGAATCAGGATTGATGCGTCTGGGCTCTTCCCACACTCACTTCCTAAAGGAGGTCGCAGAAATCCAGCACAACTTCTTTGTACATGCACCTGTGCCCTTAGACAATGGTGAGGACACAGACTTATCGCGTGACAGTCTATACAGATGGTTTGCCTTTTTTTTTTTTTTATGTTTCATGACTTAAAAGTTTGACATCAGATAATCAAAACTGATTAAAAAGTCACTTTATTGTCATCAAAGAATCCTGAAAAAATTTATTACAGTTTCTCTTTAAAAAATATGAAGCAGCACAGCTGTTTTCAACATAAGAAATGAATATTTCGCACCAAATCAGCATATTAGAATGATTTCTGAAGGATCATGTGACACTGAAGACTGGAGTAATGGCTGCTGAAAATTCAGCTTTGCTATTACAGAAATAAATTACATTTTAAACGATCTTAAAATAGAAAACACTTATTTTAAGTGGTAATAATATTTAATAATATTAGTTTTTTTCCCGGTATTTTTAATCAAATAAATGCTGCCTTCAAACACATTTTAAAAAATCTTACCCCAAATTAAACCTGAATCTTACTCCTATTTCAAGACTAATAGATTACCACACTGGTCTCTTTTGTTTTTGTCTGATCGTTGTCATCTGGTGTCCAGAAGGTGTAGCTCAGGTTATTGGTGGTTATGATGAAGAAGATGTTGGCGCAGAGGTTCTTCCTCCACTTGAAGATCATGGGATGGAAGTGGAGTCTGAAGAGAGGGTGGAAAGGCATCAGGTGCCAAAACAGTTTGTGTGATTTAATGTTAATATATTTGGCATTCAGGCAAAGGTCTGTTAAAAGTAATTTTTTTTATTTTATTTTTTTTATTGGTCTAGGCCCCCAGTGAGGGGAGGATGTTAAGGCCGAGACCTGCAGTACAGCCAATTCCAGAGGAACCCAAGCAGCCCAAGGTATAGAGCGGTGCACTGACATTAAATGGCCACTTTTCTTCACACTAAATCAATCAAGTAACCACATTCACATGAAGTACATGTTAAATTATCAATATGTGACCCTGGAGCACAAAACCAGTCTTAAGTCACTGGGGTATATTTGTAGCAATTAGGGATGCACCGATACCGATACTGGTACGCTACCGATACTCAATAATGCAAAATGACAATAGTAAACACAAATTTTTCAGTTAAAGACAGTTCCGAGAGAGCACAATTCTGTTGTGTGATCTTTGATGTTTACTCACTTAGAACACGCATCATTTGGATTAAAGGGGTCATATGATGCTTTTTTAAAGATCATTATTTTGTGTATTTTTACATTAGAACATCTTAACATTTATTTATATATTATAAATAATATGTAATATATAATTAATATGGAAATGTCATGTATGCCCAAAGATACATATAGGGAAAAATAAATAAATCAATAAATCAAATAAAAATAAATTATAATAATAACGATTTTCCTGTAGCAACTGCTGGACAGAGAAATGTAACATTATGTACATGAGTAACAGTATTACAGTTTTGGCCTGTGAGAGTGTGTCTACTGGCTGTGTGTTTCTGGATTGTGTTTGTCCCTCAGGTCATGGCACAATGCTACTAATTTTGCAGCAATATTTGCACATTTGGCTTTTTCGCCGAGAATTAAACAAAGTTTTTCAGTTGGGCTACAAATGATAAATTGGGGAAATATTTTATATTATTTATATTATAATAAAAATATTATTTTGGGGTAATAGTGGTCTCTGATGGTTTGGTATTTGGGGCATTCTGTGAGGAAGTGCAGCTCTGTTTCGGTCTCTCCCAGACTGCAGTGGGAGCAGAGTCTCTCCTCACGGGAGAGCCAGGTTTGTCTGCGCCGGCCCGTCTCTACAGACAGACTGTGCTCGCTGAGTCTAGGTGTTTCAGGGCTTTATAATGGTATGTGCTGGGGTCACTTGTCTTTAGGTGTTTCCAGAATTTGATGGCTCTTTTTTGGATGTTTAGAAGGAGAGGGTATTGGCCTAATTCTGCCCTGCATCCGTTATTTGGTGTTTTTCTTTGGACTTTGAGTATTCTTTTACAGAAATCTAAATGCATATTTTCAATTGGATGTTTTTCCCAGTTTAAAAAATAAAATTTTATAGGTGAACCCAAGACTTCACTGCCATATAATACAATTGGTTCAATTACTGATTTGAAAAGTTTGAGCCAGATTTGGATTGGGATGTCAATTTTAATTGATATTTTTATGGCATAGAAAGCCTGTTGAGCTTTCTCTTTGAGCTCATGCTTGGCTGTACTATTCTGCATCAGTACAAATACGTGCTCGCGTTGCCTGTGTTTTGCTTGCTTGAGTGTTTCTGCATTATATGAGTGACTCTGGAATATAAATCGCAGCACGTTTCAGATGAAAAAATGCGACTTCTATTTCTGAAAATATCACAGTAAGGAGATTTATAACGAGTGGTTCCATTATTTGCTGCATTATTACAGCAAAGCACGTGATTACAGTACTAAGCCGCTTCAATGGAGCAGCTCTAATGCTATTAAATTAAAGATGATGTAACAAAGAGCAAAAAAATGAACAGTGAAAGTAACAAAAACTTGTAAAATAAATTTTAATGGGCATAATTAAATGTG
>NW_015552565.1:814633-878337 GCF_001515605.1 Sinocyclocheilus anshuiensis
TGAATAATTTTTGGTTGATTGTAATCTATTACATACCTTTCTATCAAAATTATCTAACATTATCAAGATGAATTTGTTCTGACACAGTTTAACTCTGAGTTCTTGTCATATTTTATTACCATTTTCTAAACTATAGCGAATAAACTGTGATAATGTGAGAAATGTTGAAGGTGTCTGAATACATTTTGGTTTGACTATCTATTTGATGAATGAAGTTAACCAACTAACATTATACATACTCTTTTGGTTTCTGTACCCGATATTTAAAAAATTTACAAATGCAATAAAAATATCGGTATCGGTACTCGGTATCGGCAAGTACCAAAAATAAAAGTATCAGGTGAGTACTGGAAAAAGGGGTATCGGTGCATCCCTAGTAGAAATTGCCAAAAAAACATTGTATGGGTCAAAATTATTGATTTTTCTTTTATGCCAAAAATCATTAGGATATTAAGTAAAGATCATGTTCCATGAAGATATTTTGTAAATGTCCTACTGTAAATATATTAAAACTTAATTTTTGATTAGTAATATGCATTGCTAAGAACTTCATTTGGACAACTTTAAAGGCAATTTTCTCAATATTTAGATTTTTTTGCACCCTCAGATTCCAGATGTTCAAATAGTTGTATCTCGACCAAATCTTGTCCTATCCTAACAAACCATACATCGATGGAAAGCTTATTTATTCAGCTTTCAGATGATGTATAAATCTCAATTTTGAAAAATTGACACTTATGGCTGGTTTTGTGGTCCATGGTCACATATGATTTTGGTATGTTATGTTGGCATTCTGTAATACGTGTTGCATTATCATGGCCTTACAAAATACCATGTGCATATTCCAGGAAATTGTGGACCCTTGGAAATGGCATGACTCATATGCTGTGTTTGGGGAGGACAAACCCCTCAAAACAGGTGTGTGCTCAATCTGATGATGATGAATCTTCTTGATGTTTTTCCATTAAAATAACTCAATTATTCTTTCCCATTATGGCTTTTTGCTGTTGGATGTTTATTTTCTTCTTGACTCTCTAGGGAAGTGTTATAAAGTGCCAGCAGGTCTTGAGGAGTCTGGAAAGAGGAAGAGGAAGGGTTCTTCAAAACTTCAGGATTTTGAGAGCTGGTACTCTAAAGCCTGTAAGTTGTTATCAGGCTGTTATTTAAAAAGGAATGGAGGACACAACTGTTTAGATGACTGAGAAATAGTTTTTTTCTTTTACAGTTGAGACTACGGATCGCAAGCTTAAGAATGGACCTACTTATCCTGGTAATACTTTAAGTGCTATATAAAATACATTTTTCTCTAAGAATTTGTTGTAATTTATACAAATTATGTATTTTTTTTATTGTAGACCTTAATTACATCTTTGTGAGTAACATGGGTCAGCGTCTGAAAGTACAGAAGCAGATACTCAGGAAAAGGGTAAGTACAATAAATAAATGCTGTTCTTTTGAACCTTCTATTCATTAAACAGTCCAGGATTTTTCTATTCATTAAACAAATCAGCATATTAGAAGGATCTGAAGGATCAAGTGACACTGATGACTGGATTAATGGGTGAAAAAAAATTTGGCTTTGCCATTTTAGGAATATATTGCACTTTAAAATATATTAAAATATCGAACATTTATTTTAAATTGTGATCAAATTTCACAATATTACTGTTTTCACTGTATTTTTTTATATCAAATAAATGCCTCGATGAGCATAAGACACTTCTTTCAAAAACATAAAAAAATCATACTGACCCTGAACAGTAGTGTATTTGTGATATGTCATGTAACCCAAGGTATTTTCTGTTTTAGGGTGTTTTTGTGTCCGATGAGGAGTTAAAGAAAACTTACTTGGAACCAGAGAATATCGAGGACCGGGTTGAGGTTGTCCGGCATCCAGAAGAAGAGGGTTAGATGCATACACTAACATGCATGCACTCAAAATTATCCAACCCTAGATTTTTTCCCCCCTGCACCATTAGGCATTATTTGCATAGAACCATTGTTTAAAATGCACCAAACATAAACATTTTGTGGTGCTCCCTTCAATTTTATTCAGGTGAGGACTTTTCAGATGAGGAACATGACAATTTGGTTGATGATCTTGAACCTGCAGAGCATCTTGGTGAACAGGAGCAAATTTTCCATGACTTGCATATGAGTCGGATGAGTTATGAAGACCTGGTCAAGAAGAGTGTGGTATGAACGCTTAAGATTGATTTCCAGGGAAATAATGATTCATGAATTGGACAGTGCTAGTTTATTCTTTCTGATTTTTTCTGTATGTAGGACCTGTTTCTGGTGAACTCTCAGAAGTACGCGCAGGAGACTGCGTTGTCTCGAAGAGTCAGAGAGTGGGACAATATAATCTCCATCCTCATCTTTAGGCCCAGCGCTGGCGTAGACCCTATAATCCCGTCCTGCCTGCTTCACTTCCTCCGCAGTACCTGTCAATCCAATCAGCCGGGGATGGAAATCTTTTACGTACTTGGCCATGGCAGCCACGTCATCTCTCTCAGGGTCAACGGTGATAAAAAGTGGCTGGACAGGGGGCAGGCTGGGGTCTTTATCAAGAGTACGCACCACATTGGTCAATTTATCCAGCTCGTCTGGGCAGATATCCGGACAGTGGGTGAAGCCAAAGTATAAGAGCACCCAGCGGCCCAGGAAGTCACGTTTGGTCCTTCGCTGTCCTGTGTGATCCAACAGACTGAAGTCTCCCTGTCCGACTGCCACTTTTCTCAACTGCTCCATTCTCTGCATCTGGATCTTCTGTTGTTTCTCCTGATAAACATACCACCACGTACCAATAATACCACCTCCGAAAAGCAGCATCACCACTAAGCTCTTTATGAGAGATCTGCATGAGGGGAATGTGGCTTTTGGGAGATGATGTGAAAGCGGACTTATTTCTCTCATTGTTGACTGTAGGATTGTCAATGACGTCATACGCCAATCCAGTCCTCTGAGACAGCTGAGTCTCAACATCCTCAGAATAACTGATGGAGACAAAGAAAAAAGAATGGAGCGAGTTGTGCAACTTCAAATGCTCTTGATAAACTACAGTCTGAATCGAGGTTTTGAATCCTAGAGATCTGCCTTCCTACAGACAGTCACATTTTTAATTTTCAAGTGAAAAGACCTTGATTATCTGGTTCATAAAGTGTGTTTATATTTAGGGTTTGAGTTTAACTCTGCAGGCAGATCTCCAGAAACAGGATCACAATCGGTTTATTCATAATATATTCATGATAAATTATACAGATCTACAAAAGAATAAACATAAACCGTCAGTATATAAATATTCAATGTCTAACCAACAGTTTACAAATACCATAACATTATATAATCAATTTTTTTTTCTGATACTGTTAACTGAATTTTGCCTTGATTGTTTTGATTTGTATAATATTGAAAAATAATAAATAAAAAAATAAAAACATTGAGGGATTAACCTGACACGTAAATATACACGTATTCCATCCCGTACTGTACAGAAAATGCAATAGCCTTCTATGGCAGGTCAATGACAATATTAGCAAGTTAGCTCTGCGAGAAAAACAACAACATTTGTTTATACCACATTTGTCTTTGGTCGGTGCAAACGCAGGACTTGTAATATGAACACAAAATGACAGTTAAAACACGTTTAAATGTTACTAACCCTGAGGTAACAGTCGTCTGTCCTTACTTCTAGATGTAAACTTGAGCTCCACATGTGACATGTACAACAGTCAGGCGGTGTCACACTTGAGTTTCGAGGTCGCAGATTCATTTACAGCATGCAATGTAGGTCATGTAGACATGTTGTGAATTTAAAGAATATATTTAGAAATAACATATAAATAGTTATCATGTTAAATTACTAAGTAATATGTATTAATATTTGCTACAGTACACACCTTGTGGTAGATTCGTCATTAACGATCACGTGCTGAAAGGCCACTAGATGACAGTCTTTGATGGCAGGTTGGTAAAGATTAACAGTTGAGTGGAAATGTGTCAAATTTGACATGGTTTACAGTTGTCCGTTTTCAATTATGTTTTAGAATTGCATTGCATATAAATTATGTTTTACAACCAACACCCAAGAAAAACAAACAAAAACAAAAACATCAAAAAATGCTGTTTGGAACATGGACCCTGCACCAGGATCCTACGGACCCCTGGATAAAAATAACCCAGTCCCGTCAGCTTTTCAAAGTGACCAAAAAGTGTTTAAAGCACATAAAGAAACTTTCAAGTTCGCGGAACTACGACTACCGATCCTAGTCTAGAGGGTAAGAAATAAACAAAGAAAAAAGGCTAAAAACTTGAATTTCATTTGCTTTTTTTCCTCTAGTATTTTTATGTTCTATTATGTTTTATATATTGATGTTTAAGTATAATTAACATGCAAAATATTATTAAATGACAGGTCCATAAAACTGTTTGAAACATGGAACAAGTATAAATCTCGATTTCCTCCGTCTTATTTCGAAGAGCACCTGTTCCTCCTTTACTCTAAGGCAAATACTTTTTTTTAAACCACGTTTATACTAATGAGCTATACCAAAGATATTTTGCTAATGCATTCGATCTTTATCCATTCCATATCACATTTCCTTTATGTAAATATTTCTTTATCATTTCCTATCAGCGTTACAGGCTTGCTCTCTGGCAAGGGTACAGACTGCAGCAGTTTTGCACACAAAGCCTAGAAAGATGTGGAGCACTTCAGGCAGTCCTTCTTCTCAGATGGCTTTGATTCAAAGAGAGCCCGACTAACGGTTAGAGTCCCTCCCTGAAGTACATTCGACTGTTTTCAATATCATTTTTGGTTTCAGTGACCTTTGAACTATGTGTCTGTAGTTCCGTGCTCTTCAGGGAGAATGCCAGTGCATC
The DNA here is from genome assembly GCF_001515605.1 of Sinocyclocheilus anshuiensis. Lineage (NCBI taxonomy): Eukaryota > Metazoa > Chordata > Actinopteri > Cypriniformes > Cyprinidae > Sinocyclocheilus > Sinocyclocheilus anshuiensis. The sequence goes on from NW_015552565.1 coordinate 819,515, forward strand.
TTCTATTTGGAGAAAGAAAGAGTTGCACTGCCAGACCAGAGTGGGGTTCAAAACCTGCTGAGCGTCCTGGGATTTGTGCGCATTCTCATGCAGGCTGTTCTGCCTGATGAAAGTTTATGCTGGATCCTGTACAATGGTACCTTCAGTAAGACCCCTGGGTGTAGTGTATCAGATTGACAATAAATGGTGACTGTGACTTCTTTTCTATATTTCCTAAGGGTCGTTACACATGTACAACATATGCAGATTCCTGATGTCAGCAGGCCATGCTTCACAGGTTCTCAAAAACATGCCTTTATCTGTGATGTTTTGTAACACTTTTCAGAATATACACTACTGGACACTTTTCAGTAATTTTATTTTAATTCATCAAAAGTGACAGTAAAGATTTTTACACTGTTACAAAAAACAAAAATGATATTTCAAATAAATTCTTTTCTATTCGTAAGAGAATCCTGAAAAAAAAAATCACAAAAATATTTAGCAGCACAACTGCTTTCAACATCGTTGTTACACAATGTTTCTCAAGCACCAAATCAAAATATTAGAATGATTTCTAAAGAATCATGTGACACTGAAACCTGGAGTAATGGCTGCTGACAATTTAGTTTTGCCATTACAGGAATAAATTACATTTTAAAATATATACAAATATAAAACAGTTATTTTAAATAATAATAATATTTCAATTTTTTAATCAAATAAATGCAGCCTTGGTGTGCATATGAAACTTATTTGAAAAACATAAAAAAAATCACACAACCCCAAATGTTTGAACGTTAGTATACTTTATTTTTATGTATCAACTGTTATATTCCCATATACCCCTACCTCAGGATGTTATACAATACAAATATACATAAATATATAGAAAAAAGTAAATGAGGGGAAAAGAGTAAAAATATAATAAAAAAACTGCAAATGTTATAATAATAATAAATATTCATTGGCAGATACATAAAACAGCAACATACTTGCTTAAAACTACAATTGACAACATTTCTGTGAATTAAATTCCTTCATGTTTGGAGCAAGTACTTGTTTTATTTATGTTTTTTTTTTTTCCACAAAACATACTTTTTGAATATTTTGGTTAGGTTTAAAGTCTTTTTTTGTCTTTTGTTCAGGTTTTAGAGTACTTACTATGGGCATGCACATGCCTAGAGACCTCTGTTCCTCTGCTGACTGCCAACTTCCTGCCATGGAGGGCCACACTTTACTGTGCTGTTTGTGAATGTTATTTTCATGACTGTGCTTCAGTTCAGGCAGAGGTGAGTTTCACATCAAAACGCTAAATCAACTTAGCTTTATGACTGATATCAAAGAGCCCAGAGGCAATCTGTCCTTCTTGCCTCCTGTTGTGCAATACTGTAGGTGTTTGCTCGCCGAGACCTTGGCAAGATCAGTGAACTGGCCAAGCTGGAGGAGATAACTGGCTCCCAAGTGCCGTTCGAGACCCAACAAGCTTATAAGGAGGCCACAATGAAAGTGAGAAAATGCAGCCTAAATGAAACATGTTGTTGTTTTAATGTTCTTGTATTATAACTACCATATTTTCATGCCTCTCTTGAATCACGTTATCGCTCCATTAATGGAGAGAAGCTTGCAGTGATGGTGTTTATTAAGCGTTCAGTATATGAGCCCCGAAGGAAACCGAAAGGCCTCTTCAGACCCAAACAGAAGAGCAATTTGAAAGAGCTACAGCTAGTGAGTATTTACTTTAATAAGGTACAATGCATCTTTTTCTTAGTTCTTCTCTAACATCTTATTTTTTTCCCCTCTGTCTCTTCCTTTATATCTCTCGGTAGACTCCATGGCCTCGCACACCAACTGAGCGTATCCTGATGGAGATGTTCGAGGGCAAGGCTGCTCGGTTTGTGGCAGTGCTGGAAGTTCTAGAGGACAGCTATGTCAGGCCTCTGCAGACCGGCATGCCTGAAGAATTCGAGGTCCAGGATGTGGTGCTGGAGCTCATTTCGGCTGGTAATAGCTTGTTGTCTGGTACTCTTTTTCATGCTCTCTCTGCCTCTGTGCAACTAAATGTCACTTTTAAGGCCTGTTCACACCAAGGACGATAACTATAACGAGTCCACCTCAAGTCCACCTCATAACTATAACGGTAACAACACAGAGGAACAATATTTTTTTTCCAGCTGTTGAATGATATCAACCTTAACAGCCAATCAGAATACATCCTACTTTAAAGAACTTTTAAAGCATTTAAAGTGACAGATGACAAAACTGCATAAAAAACTTGTCATAAATATAATTATTGTTATAGTTATTTTTATAGATATCGTTCTTGTTGTGAAATGGCCTTTAGAATTTAAATATCCCCTTTTTTTGCAGGTTTTGGTGATTCTGACCACACTTTTGATGAGAGCCTGCCTCCCTCTGTTAATGCAGTCACTCCTACCTCTTCTCTCTTTGACACAGCCGTTGCTGGTGAGTCCTTGCATTTACTGTAACTTGCCATTTATTCTCTTTCACTCTCATTCGTGTTTATGCATTATATGTTACTCAGGGTCTCTGTTTTGTGTCTCTCAGGAAAGAGTAAGATCGCAGTAGATGCTGCGGTGAAGTTTGTTAAGCAGCTCTTCTAGGCCCGTCACGATAACAACTTTTTGTTGTGCGATATATTGCCCCAGAAATAATTGCGATAAGCGATATTATTGTAATTTTAAAGACTATGGTGACATTAATTTAAGTAAATATAATGGGCGATATATTGTGTCACCAAAAATTATTGAGGTCATGTACATATCTTGCGCGATAAGTCGATATATTGATTATTGCTACAGGCCTAGCTCTTCAGATATGAACAGTGGAGCACGTTCAGGTCACTCTCTGCTGCACTTATACCAGCACTAGCTGTGAGTACATCTGTGAAATGGCTTAAAATGTCAGCCAGACTGCTATCTAGTTCTTTTTTCTTGTACTGTTCGCAGAACATGGAAGGCCGCATGTTTAGGAAGTGTGAGCAGGAACTGAGGATTTTGGAGGCTGTGGAGCATTTGATGTCCGATCAAAGAGTTAAATTCATCATGAAAGATGCTGCTTTTGATGGTGAAGCCGGTACTAATATTTCTTCACATAGAATTTGATGAATTCACTCATAGCAAAAAAGACAAGCAAATGATACAAAATGTAAACAGTGTTGACAATGTTTTAGTTTTTTTGGGGTTACATAAAATTCTTTTTATACTTTATATTTATATAAACCCAAAATAAACATCATCCCTCTTTTATTGTTTTGTTCCTTTACAAACAAGAACATTGTGCCAGCAATCATGACAGAATAATTTTTCAATCTTATTCAGACACTTCATGCTTGTGTCTGCAAGACAGACAAGGTCAGATCTTTCTCTCACACTTTCTGAAGAAGTCATGGAGTTGTTGGTGGTAACCTGACAATGTGTATGTGTCCAAATAGGATATCCAGCCAGATGCAGACTTCTGTTCAGACGTCTGTTCTGCCAGATGCAGACATTGTGCTCTTCTTTTGGGCTAAATGCAAAACTGTCTTTCAAAGAGCACAGTCAAGACACTATGACCCTGTGCGCTACCTGGGAAGGGTGGCAAACCAAGACCAGGTTATTATTCAAATAAACAATAAATCTAAAATGCGTATTATGAGAGACTTTGTAAATTTTAAAAGCAATCATGGAGCTGCTGCTTTATAACATTAGTTGCTTAATCCATAACGTGTGTTTTTTATGTATTGTTTTGTTCCATAGTGGGTGGAGACCCTGTTTTTGTTGTGTGTAGTGGCCCATGAGCACCAGTTGGCTGAAGTGGACTTCATATTAGTGACTGAAATTACTCTGAGACTGGTCATGGTGCTGGAAAGCAGCGTGGATGCCCCACCACAGTCTGGGACAAAGACAGGTGCCAAGATGAGATTTCACACAGCAAACCTTAGTCTATATACAAATTATTTAACTATTGCAACAGATGCTGTAAACATGACCAATCAAAGATTCCTTGAAAAATAGATCTTGCTTTCCACAAACATATTAAGCAGCACAACTGTTTTCAACACTGATAATAATAAGAAATGTTTCTTGAGCTCCAAATGAACATATTAGATTTCTGAAGGATCATGTGACACTGAAGTAATGGGTGCTGAAAATTCAGCTTTGCCAACACAGGAATAAATTGCATTTTAAAATATATTACAAGAGAAATCAGTTATTTTAAATTGTAATAATATTTCACAATATTACTGTTTTGACTGTTTTTGAATCAAATAAATGCAGCTTTTGGGAGCATAAGAGAACATTTAAAAAATCTTTTGAACAATAGTTATTTTGCACTTTTAGTTACTGTATATATTTAGGCATTTTTCTATGTGTTTTTCTTTATGTAGCCACCACTGAAGACAGCAGTCAAGAGTCCATCCCTGTTAGAAAATCTGCACGCTCCCTGTTTATGGTATGTTGTCCCATAAGTAGAAATATAAGATAAAACCCTACTGAAAGTTCATCTTGTAGCATCATAAGTGGTTCAGTGGCATCAGATTCAACATTTAGAACATAAACAAGTAAAATGACCTTGGAATCTGAGATAGCATTCGAACAAACAAAATCTAATGCAGTTTTATGGAAATGTATCAGAGTTTAACCATAATAAAACTATATTTTTAACACGTTTGCAGAGGTCAAGAATTGAACAGCTGCAAACTTCGTTGGATTTGGTGGAAAGAGGTGTGGAATGTGTATCCAGAGGAGGGGCCAGGTCACTTTATAGGGGTTCTGCTGTCTTTGACGAGGTGTTGTTCACGCAGGCAAGCACATACCAAGTTTTACTTACTGCAGCACAAGCTCTGTTACCTCCTTTTACTGTTGATACAATAAGCATGCTTTATAAGATGTCACATTTCTCTTAATCACAGAAGTTTGTGACAATAAGAGTTCCAAGAGCAACAGAGTCCCAGAGAGCAGCAGTACCTCTGACCTTGCTGCCCTTTCCATGGATTTACACCTGAAGTTGCTGGTCTTCAAGCACAGACTCGCTCTCAAACTATGTGATTCCTGGTCAGGTCAGAGAGACGTGCAAACTTTCAACATATCAATGAAACACATTTTTATGCATGTCACTGAATCTGTCATATTTGTTCTCCTCAGATGAGATGAGTTTGATGGAGTTTAAGAAGTCACATGCTAATCGTGTACAGGCTTCAGAAACAAATAGACCTACAGGAGGTGAGTTTTAAAACAATGTAACATTAACATTTGGGCAACAAAACGGGTAGTCCGTTTTACCCATATTTACTCTTTAACAGACTCAGAGCCCAGAGCTGGATCTGGTGTTGCAGTGGGAGCAGAACATCTTGAACTGGCTCAGCAGGTGTGTGTGTTTATGTAGTCCATGCTTGCAAAAAGTGAGTAGGTGTTTTGTGTTACATTTGTTTGCTTTCGGTATTATTTCTAGACGTGATGAGGCTTTGTTTGGGCTAAAGAAGCACTCCGGTCTACCAGGGGAGGAGTTTAAAGACTTCACAACCTCTGTGATTGAGTACAATACCAAAGTAAGCTTCTGTTTCGTAAAATGTGTTAACATATTGAGACACATTTGAACACATTTACACACATTAAATGCATGTTCTCTTTCACTTTTTAAATACCCTGAATCTATGTTTCAGAAACAAAAATGTGGCACATTTTGGGATGGCAGGAAGTTGCTACAGAAAAAACTTCTGATTGCATTCAAGAGCCAAAACTCTGAAAGGTAAAATAGTATTCAGCCCAGCTTGTGAAATAGTGAACTATTCCATCGTTAAAATGTATTTTTAATGTGTAGTCATGTACACTAACATTCAATAGTTTGGATTCTGTAAGGTTTTTTTTTTATGTTTTTGAAACATTCTCTTATGCTCCAAAAAGCTGCATTTTTTAAAATCAGAAATACAGTAAAAACAGTAATTTTGTGAAATACTATTATAATAAGAACTGATTTCTATTTGAAATTTGAAGTGTATTTTTTTCCTGGGATGGCAAAGCTGAATTTTCAGCAGTCATTACTCCAGGCATCAGTGACACATTCATAAATAGTACCATAAAGTAGTAATTTCTTAAAAAAAATATTACTGACCCCAAACTTTTGAATGGTAGTGTACGTGATTACACTTTAAAGGGGTCCTATTATGCTTTTTCACTTTTTCAACTTTAGTTAGTCTGTAATGTTGCTGTTTGAGCATAAAAAAGATCTGCAAAGTTACAAAGCTCAAAGTCCACTTCAAAAGGAGATATTTTATTTAACAGAAATCACTTTTCAAAAACTACAACGAACGACTCGTTTGGACTACAACGCATATTTTCCAGGATTTGTGATATCACAAATATCGACGAATGGGACGAGACCTGGTTGAGCTGCACTAGAGAAGGCAAGGAGTGTTATCACTATGTCGGAGACACGCTAGCTTTCCCAAGGCAGACAAACTTAGAGTGGTTACAATCATCCGGGTTTAAATCGCGCTCAAATTGTTTTGATTTTGACGCAATATTTACACTGAAGCTCGCAGGCGGCTATGGTAAGGGGCGTGACATTTCCCAACCAGGCGCCGAGTGCTGCCAATCACAACACACACTGGCCCAGCTAACCAATCACAGCACATTTCGTATTTCAGAAGGCGGGCCTTCATTTGATACAGGAACTATTCAAGCCGTTCATGCCAGACTGGGGAGAGAGGTGTTGTAATAATGTAAAATATGTGAAAAATAATGTGTTTTTCGAACAACCTAGTATGAGAGCCTGTTCTAGTACACCCCCAAAACAACATCAAGACTTTGTAAAAGAGCATAATAGGACCCCTTTAAACGTTATCTGTATTTGCCGTTGTGTCTCTCAGAGAGGTCAGAGCTGTGGACATCCTGCTAAGTCAACTGGCTGCTCTTATCAGAAGACATCAGTGGTGCTGGAAGCTGAGGCAGATGCGCTCTGAGGATTCACTGTGTCGTTGCCATGTCAATCTGTGTCTGGCTTGTGCCCACCTAGGCCTGCTGAGGAGGAACCTGGGACCACCTTCAGAGCTCTGGTACTTAGATCCAACAGCAAAACTGAAAACTGAATAATGCCAAATAATCAATAGTGATGTCAGTTTGGGTCTTCAACCTCAAGCTCATCTTAAGTATCAAGTCTGTTAATAACTCTTTGATTATTGTTTTCTCTGGACCTGTTTGAATAAAACTTGAGCTTTTTTTATCCTTTCCAGTTTCAGTCATCTTTCGCAGTCTTTCTTTTCTCTGGCTCACTGTGGAATGCTGATTATGTGGAAGAACGTTCCACAGCACATCAGGCCACCTGAACTGACGCTTCCAAATCCCAAAGCTGTACCCCGTCCTAGAAGCCGTGCTCACAAAAAAGATGTTGAGCACAAAGTTAAAGACACTAATCAAGGTGGGTTAAAGTCTCTTTAGTATGACAGCTCAACACTGTTGCTCACTGTTGTCTTCAGTGTCTCATGATCCTTCAGAAATCATTCTAATATTCTGTTTTGGTGCTCATTAAACATTTCTATTATCATTGATGAAAGCAGTTTTTTAGGATTCTTTGATGAATAAAAAGTTCAAGCACATTTATTTGAAATAGAAATCTTTTATGACATTGTTTTATGTCATTCTTCAGATATTGAAACAAGTATTAATTTCTTTACAAATATATATTACTGACCCCAACCTTTGAATGGTAGTGTAGATCATTACTTGTAGATGCAGTATATGATTGTCCTACTTTACACTACATCCTCAGGAGAACCAAATACCAGCGATGAGGAGTTCAGCTCTGCAGATAGTGACGTGGAAGATGAAGTGAACTTTCGGCACACCCACGACTCTAAAGCTGTCGGCGCTCCCGTTCATCAAACCACCTCTCAGTTACTGGACATACTCAACAAAGCCTCTGTACACATGCGCAGAGCTATGGTAAATGAAATTTAATTTTAATAGTCCTAATTTGCCATGCACTTTATCTCGCGATTCTACTGACGACATCTCCCATTTTTTCCACTAGGTGCTGGCTCATCGCTGGGGGCACTGGATAACTTTACAGTGGGCGTGTCGGGTTATTATTATTATTATTATTTTATAATTTTGTATAATTTTTTCAGTCATCCTGTGACCCCCTTAAAAGTTGTTAATGGGATACTTGATAATGATTGTTTTTTTGCACCATTCTGCAGACAAATATATTTAAAATGACAGCTAAACTGTAAAGATATCTTTCATATTTGTTTTCTTTTTATTCTCTAGCTGTGGAATGTTTATGATGATCAAGATGCAGAGCTTGAGGCTAGCCTGTACTTCTCTGTCCCAATGGATGACGGGACAGTGATAGATCTGCGCTGGCTGAGGACTCTGGTCCTGCACACATTAGAGCTTCTGTACTATCAGGCCAAGTGGGAGAATCTAGTCCACCTCGCCCTACTTTTCAATACATATACTCGGTATGCTGATAACTCACTGATGCTGGTGTAGCATTAATTTGTATACTTGCTGAAAGTATACAAGTAATCGAAATGTTCATGAATATAAATCCTCTTGAAAAAGTGTAGCTATTGAAATACATTGCGTTATGGGTTTCAGGGAGCGCAACTCTCACATGGTAACACCTGTTCTGGTGCATGCACAGAGGAGACTGTTGGACAGGATCAGCTGTTTTGGGGGCCCTCCAGCTCCTCAACCTCACTTCACCTACACTGAGATGATCTCTGGAGAGAAGGTAGACAGAAATGATCACATACACATCATTCTGATTAGCTTTGACAAGAACTGCTTAACATTTTGAGTTCACAGCCTGTTCAGTACAAACCTTTAATGGATATTCCAGTTGTGCATCCATTAGAGTTAAAATTTGACTGACGTCCATAAGTGACCTGCAGGAATTATGCAAGCAGACAGTTACTGTTTCCCTGTGGAGGAGGTCAGATTATGATCACTGCAAATGATGCTGAACCAGAGTCCAAGGAACTTGCAGGTACAAAGAAGGGCTGCCAGGTCCCATTTATTTTCTGATTAATTTACCATTTTGTGCATTTTCCATGTCATATTTGGGTCATGTATAATGACCCGAATGTATAATGTGCAATTTATTTTTTAAAAAGACCATATGTAAGTCTTACATGTGTGCTTTATAATTTACTATAGACGTGAAGAGAGCCATGTGTCTGGTGTGTGTACCGCTGGATGTAGAGGACACACTGCACTGTTTCAGAGATACTCTGGAGAAAAGAAATCACACACTGCTGACCTTTCAGCACAGCCGAACTATACTCCTGCTGCTACTGGCAGACACACAGCACTGTAAGTCTTACACACAGTGCTAAGCTTGGGGTCAGTACTTTTTTTTTTCTTGAAAGAAATCAATACTTTTATTCAGCAAGGACGTAATTGCTTGATCAAATGTGTCAGTAAAGACATTTGTAATTTCTATTCCTCAAAAAATCCTGAAAAAAGTGAATTACGGTTTCCACAAAAGTATTAAGCAACACAACTGGTGTTTTCTACAATGTTTTCTACATTGACAATAATCATGATGAGCACCAAATTGGCATATTATATTTTTGATCAAATCATCAGTATTGGAGAGAATAAGAGACTTAAAAAATAATCTTACGAACCCCAAACTTATGTAATAAAACATGTTAAATATAACAAAGCCATTAATTTTTTTAGGACTTGGTCTCCTGCTGGAATTTTTAATTGTTTTTTAGAATGGTGGCCTCAGCATATGTTGAGGTGCCATTTTCTAAAGAGACCAGCGGCGTTCTGCAGGGAAAAGTGGAATTCAGCATGGCAGCCAGCACCCTGCCAGGCATCAGCCCTCCAGACTTCTCTGCAGAGAACTTCAGCTCTCTGGGCTCCATCTACAGCACCACCCTGCCACCAACACAGCTCCAGACTGTTTTCTCTTCCTACAACAATGCTATTAGTGAGGACCGATCTGAACTTTGACAACTTACAAGCAGAATTTGTTCACGAACAAGCTTTTCCAATACAGATATATGTTGCTTTGTTTTGTTGTTTCATGCAGAATATCTTCAAGCAAATAAGTACAACTCCCTTCAGGTGCAAGCACTCCATGACCTTGGAAACCTGCATTTCTATAATGGAAATCGAAAGTATGATGTGTTCACAGCATTATTTTCCAGCATTTTTTTATTAACTAGAGAAGTTGTACTGTATATGTTTACACTACTTCGTAGAAGTTTGTGGTTGTTAAGATTTTTTAATGTTTGTCAAGGAAGTCTCATATGCTCACCAAGGTTGCATTTATTTGATCAAAAATACCTTAAAATACAGCAATATTGTGAAACTATCATTATTTAACTAACTTTTCTATTTGATGATATTTTAAAATGTAATTTATTTCTGTGATGGCAAAGCTGTTTTTCAGCAGCCATTACTCTTCACTAGTCTTCAGTGCCACATGAATGATCCTTCAGAAATTGTGCTGCTTAATATTTTTGTGCATACATTTCAGAAATCATTGATGAATAGAAAGTTCAAAAGAACAGCATTTATTTGAAATATAAATATTTTGTAACATTATAAATAAATCTTACTGACCACAGACTTTTGAATGGTAGTGTAGGTAATCAAATGTTTTGAATTCACACCATAAAAGGACAAAAAATGCATTCTTCATTAATTTGTGTTTGTTTATGTTTATGTATAGATCCGCACACGCTTTCTGGAGTAAGGCTTTGGACTGTGCTCTGCAAAGCTCTGGAGTTCTGGAATCTTGTGATGGTGACTCATGGGGCAGCAGCTTCTCTCAGGAAACCCTGCAGCATGCTGGGATATGGGGTTGTCTCCAGGGAGCTTTGCTTTCAGCCAAGATTGCACAGTAAGTGAGAAACCATAGAGTGTATTTGTGACTGTGCTCCATCACAGCAGTATGATTTCTCCTCTAATGACAGGCACATCCTGACTTCCAACATTGATCAGCGCACAAAGTGCTGCCTTCTCTGTGGCAAACTCTTCAAGGTGAGATTTTAGTCACTTTTCCTAGAGTTGAAAAAAGTCCTCCGTTTTGAACTCAACTAAAGAGGAAATTATTAGCGGCACCAATGTCAACACTAAGAGTTAATAAGGTCATATGCTTCACAGTGCCTACTGATGGCCTCTATGCCCCATCCGATGACGGACCTGGCATACTCCACATACTCTGTGGAGATGGAGCTGATCCCAGGTATCGACCTCTTCTCTGAGCCAGATCGAGGGAATCTCGGCACCACTGTTGCCAGTTTGTCTTTTCTCTGCCACTGGCTGTATACCTCAGGACATCTTCTGAAGGTACCAGAGCAGCACTCATTTACACTTATGTTAAGATAGTTAGAGCAGCATTTGTGCATTTTACAGTTGATGTCTGATTCATCTTAATATTCAACACATCATACTGCTTATTTCAGGTTCTTCCAGTGCTGGCTCTGTACCTGTATATTGCCAGAACAGTGTGTCACATGCAGAATACTGAAGGAAAGACGACGTTGAAAAGACGTTGTTGTATATTCTTGTATATCTTGTAAATCTGTTTTTCAGTCAGTGTGTTTGTCTATTTGAGTCTGTTGAGTTGGCATTGAGTTTGTGTGTGTATACAGGTAAAGGTATTGACAGAAATGGGGGCCTTCACTGAGGCGTTTAAAGAACTCAGCAGTCTCACATTTGGCAAGGAAATCCCTGTATCTCATGGATGCCACCACAGAGCAGAGAAGCCACCTTGGGTAAAGCAGCATTAACAATATAAAATACCCAGCTGACAAAAGCAATACATGCAATTATCTTTTTTTGCAGTGTAAATGTATAATTGCTCGTGTATAATGTGTAATTGCTTGTGTAGTAAAGTGTATAATTACTTTTTTTATTTTTTAGCGGCTCCTTGAATATCATAAAATATACTGAGTTCAGTTTTTGAACTTTTTAAATGGAATTTTATTAGTAATTTCTTAACTTTCCGTCCTTTACACTTTACACTACTGTTCAAATGTTTGGGGTTATTAAGCTTTTTTTTTTTTTTTAAAGGGGTCATATGATGCAATTTCATTTTTTCCTTTCTCTTTGGAGTGTTAAAAGCTCTTGGTGCATAAAGAAGATCTGTACAGTTGCAAAGACTAAAGTACAATAATGTACAGTATGTGGAAAATAATGTTTTTTTTTACTTTAAACCGCATAAACACATTTCATTACACCAAATAAACAAAATAATGTTCTTTTTAGCAGCATCATATGACCCCTTTAAGAAATCGATATTTCAAATCAGTGTTCTTTGGAACATTTAATTTATCAAGGAATGCTGAAAAATGTTTTACAGTTCCCACAAAAATATTAAGCAGCACAACTGTTTTCAGCATTTGATCATAAGAAATGTTTATTGAACACCAAATCAGCATATTAGAATGATTTCTGAAGTATCATATGACACTGAGGACTGAAGTAATGGCTAATGAAAATTCACATTAAATCCCACAGGCAAAGGAAATATTTACTGAAGGGAAACCGCTGTTGGATCCTTCCAATCTTCAAGTAAGTTTACAGATCAATACATCAAGTCATTGACAACATACTGTACTGTTGTAAAAAGCATAATGCTTGTGTGATCGCTTACACAGGTGCCTGGATGAAGTGGTCAATAGGAGGCCAAGTAAAGACATCATGGCTCTTTATGGCTCAAGATTAACCAGGTGACTCCTGATGGCCAGAGTTCATCTCATCTTGGCCATATGTAGTACTATACATGACCTGCCTGAGCCACTGACACCAGGTATCTTTTCAGTACTAGTTTATTATGGACAATTACAGATTATAAATCTCCATTATAAATTCACACATTACTGAATTATTTTCATTAACCCACAGAGTTATCCGAATCTCAGGAGAAATGCTCTAGCACTTCCTGTTTGCCTGATGTCTCCAGCAGTGACAAGTCCAAGGGTCTCCAGCTCAGTGCCAGGAAACTCACATTAGGAGAAGTCAAGGTGTTCCATTTTTCCGTTAAAGCTGTCCAACTATCATTTCTGTTAAATTGGTCTTCCAGATCTAGGCCTATAAAAGCGTTTTAACATTATTTGACCCTATAGCATTAATAGCAGTACAATATGAAGTTATAAACACAAATATAAATGCATCTACCAAATGCCAAGAAGATTAAGGACAAAGTGAACATGTCTCTTTATTGCCCCGTTCAGTCCATACTTCTAAAAGAAGCACATGCTCCCCACATCCGCTGAGCACCGATCCTGAAGAAATGGAGCTGGCAGTGGAGATCAGACTGTTAACGTCCAATATCAACATGCAGCAGGGCAGAATGGCTGCCAGGTTGTGCAGAAACTTAAATCATGAAGAAGAGTGCATGTTTGTGTAGTTGTGTGGGTGTCTATATGAACACTACTGTTACAAAGCTTGGGGTCAGTGTGATTTTTTTTTTAAAGAAGTTGGTAGTTTTATTCAGCAAGGATGCATTCATTTATTCAAACATTATGAGTAAAGACATTTATAATGTTCCAAATTAACGTTCTTTTTCACTTTTCACTCTGTTCTTTTGAACTTTAAATTCACTGAAGAATCCTGAAAAAATGAATCATGATTTCCACAAAATTATGAAGCAGTAGGAGTAATGGCTGCTAAAAATTCAGCTTTGCCATCACAGGAATAAATTACATATTAAAATATATTAAAATAGAAAACAGTTACTTTAAATTGTAATAATATTTGACAATATTACTGTTGTTGATCAAATAAATGCAGTCTTGATGGGCATATGAGAATATGAGACTTTCAGAAATGTTAAAAAACCTAACCGGACCCAAACTTTTTATGGTATTGTATGTCTCGGTATGCATGCATGCCTGGAAGTTTGAATCCATTGTAGTCGCACCACATGACATTGTACAACTTGAACTAACCTTTCCTTGTCATAAAAAGGACTTATTGACATCCTCAGTCCTCAGGGGTCCTACCTATTATTATTTTTTTATTATTTATGTTAGTTACACCACATGACCTCGGTGATTTGGTGTACAAGAATTCTTCAAATATTAATAAGATGTTGTTGTTTTTTCTAAGAAATTATCATAAAAAATGCCAAATGACTACTAATACAAAAAATAAGCAACCCTCATTACCCTCATACAGGGGTTTTCAATCCTGCTCCTGGAGGGCCAGTATCCTGCCTGGAAGTTTATAGTGAATCTGAAGACCTTGATTGCTTTGGTTCAGGTTTGTTTATTTAGGGTTAGACTTAAACTCTGCAGGACAGTGGCCCTCCAGGAACAGGTTTGGACACACCTGACCTCATACAAATTCCTGTTCCTGTGACTCAAAAACACTTACAACATTGTCCCCCCAGTCACTGAGAACAGTGGAGATGTAGTTGGCAGCATTGAGGATGGCGCAGTAGCGAGGGCTCAGCGGCTGTCGGGACTCTTCTTTCATGACCTGCGTGAGGCGGATACGGAAATCATCCACCAGCTCCTTCTGCAAAGCCAGGAAACTGAGCTGAGCCCGCGGACACGGCAGAGAGCGGTACCGTTCTAAGAGAAGGATGGCGGAGATATTTAGATATTAAAATAGAAAACAGTTACTTTAAATTGTAATAATATTTGACAATATTACTGTTGTTGATCAAATAAATGCAGTCTTGATGGGCATATGAGAATATGAGACTTTCAGAAATGTTAAAAAACCTAACCGGACCCAAACTTTTTATGGTATTGTATGTCTCGGTATGCATGCATGCCTGGAAGTTTGAATCCATTGTAAATCTAGACGTCTTTCCTGTCTATTGTAGTGCAGATCTGTCAGTGTCTGCTTTGAGGCTCCTCCAGAGGTCTCCTGTGTCTCAAAGTGATTTCCGCCCGCTGCCTCCTCCCGGACCACCCTCCTCTGCTTTCAGACGACCCAGAGCCAAAGCACATCAGGTAATAATCAACCTCTGATTTATTTACATAGATCCATGTTCTAAAGGACAGATTCAGTTTCATTAGACTTTTATCTCTCTGTCTTTTTCTCTACAGACAAGCTCCCGGGACGCAAAGTCTGTTCTCGATCTCCATAGCGGAGATGTTCCAGAAGAAGTGGAAGCGAGAGAATGCATGAATCTCCTTTTCTAGTTGCGCTGAAGGCTGGAAGTGGTTCGCTCCCTCGTAGGCCATATCCCTGGAACTGCTAGCTGCTTTGCATAGCTTAATGTGGTGGAAATGTTGTTGGATGTAACTGGTATTTGGTGTTTTTTGACAGCTTGCGCTTGTTTGTGCAGGTGCAGACAGCAGTGCAGAGGTGCTCCGACTGCTGAAAGAAGGTCTGGAGGAGGCAGAGGCCTGGGGAGACCCTGACACTAAAGCCCTGCTGCTCCTACAAGGCGTCCAACTTAACACACACCGTAGCAGACCCAGAGAAGACAGTACATCCATGGTACAGGTCAGTAGTTTGTTATGACAGTTGATTGAGCGGAGCATGAGATTAACAGAAGGAAATGCCCTCAGCTGACCTGGGTTCATATGTCCCGCTACTACATGCACTTAATCAACCTGCTACAGGTCTCTTCACAACCAGGTACAGCACAAGTAACTAGGGCTTTTTCATTCAGTTCATTCAACAATCAATAAATCTACTCTCTGAAAACATTTGTACTGTATATATGTTTTTATGTAATGATGGTGTAATTGGCTGTGTTATTCAGGAGCAGTGCAGGGTATTGATGGGCTGCTGAAGTTCGGTGATCCCAAACTTGCTCTCAGACTCTCCCAGTTACACACCTTCTTTAGCCGTCACCAACCCTCTTACAGAGATCAGTGGGCCGTTCCTGATCCCCCTGCAGCTCTAATACTGAGGCCTCAGCTAATACAGGTTTCTGTTCACACATGTATTACCTTTTTTAAATGATAATAGAACAAAAAAATTGTTGTCTCTCTCCTAATTCCTGCCAGCATGACCAGCCATTGTCAGATTTTACCCCTGGACCAGCACTGACATCCAGGAACTGAGCATCCAGTGGTACAGACCCACATCAGAGGACAACAAGGTAGTCAGACACTCGGGTTTTTAAAAATTATTTGAACTCTTTTTTTCTTTCTTTCTTATAGTAATTTAGAGTACGTTTTTAAATCTATATATCCTTTTATTTAAATTAAATGGTTCTCTGTCATAAATATCGGTTCCTGAGCAGTGTTGTATTTGATGACTTCAGATTCTGCTTCTCTTTGCTGTAAATAATGCTCCTCTATCAGCAATGAGCCCTACTGCAGATGTAGAGGCAGCACTACAGGCTGGACAGAGAATTCTGAACCTGCAACGCTGCTTTAATCCTGCAACAGGTGGCACACTGCAAGATACAGCCATCATTACATGGCTCCTCTCTCTTCTGAGATAAAACCCATAGCCTTGATCTGCCCTAGTTTGATGAGATAAAACAAAATTCCCCAACTACTCATATTTAATATACTATACAAAAAATGTTATGTTTTATTTAACACCAAATAAGGAGGACAGCACTGAAACATGTATTAATTTATTTGTTTCTGCTGAAAGAATGTGAGCAAATCTTTTTTCTTTTCTTTTTTACATCAACATACTCTTCATATTTCCCTTCCCTTCAGTTCACTTTAAATACTGTAGATCAGCTGATGTAGGATATTTCATTCAGTCATATCGTAAGTATAACAGGTGTTTGAGTGCTTGGTAATGCTTCCTTAGTGCTGCTTCGGGTGATTTGTCATTGTTTGAGCCAGGCTGAGCGGAGTTTGAGGAGGATCTGCACATCACTGGGGGCCAGCTTATAGACTCCCAGCTCATTGAGCGCTGACTCTGGACTGGGCTGCTGATGGTTCAGAATGCCCTCATCTTCCTCTGACTGCTTCAGCACATCACACAACAGCAGCGCCGGGCCGACCTTAAGAGTCAGGATGATGCAGGCCTCCTTCACACTGAGATGAGGAAAGAGAGAAATTAGAATGAGGTTTTCCTAAATATTAGCTCTGAATAAACAAACTTACTGTTTGAAGAAGTTTTCAGGTCTCTTGCAGTAGTGTCTAAAGAGAGGGAAGAGGTTTCTGGTCATATCGTATTGAAGCTGTGCCACCCCGCCTTCATTGAAATGGTTATACAGGATCAGCTAAGGGCGAGAGCAAAAAAACGATAAACAACACACTCCAACAAAATAATGTATGCAGACTTCAAATACAGTTAATCCTGACTAAAATATGAAAGTTTTCTCTCTTTCTTTAACATTCTACATTTTTAAGTTTGATTTTGAGACTTTTAAAGATACACTACCGTTAAAAAGTTTGGGGTCTGTAAGATTTAAAAAAAAGAAAATAATACCTGTATTCAACAAGGATGCTTTAAATTGATCAAAAGTGACAGTATTTGTAATATTTCTCAATATTACTGTTTTAACCGTATTTTAAATCAAATAAATGCAGCCTTGTTGAGTATAGGAGACTACTTTTAAAAACATTTAAAAACAATCTGACCAAATCTAAACTTTTGTACATTAGTGTCAACATTAGTTAATCCACATTAGCTTATGGTAAATTAAGTTTTAACAGTGAAAAAGTTGAAGCAAGTGACTGACATCTTCGTAGATGAAGTTGTCGAGCCTCTCGGCGAGGCCCTGCCAGAACATCTGAAACAGAGGAAGACACAACATCTGCTGCAGCTGGAGCAGGTGATCCCGTAGGCAAAGCATCATGGGACATGCAGAGCTTGATAACGACATAGTGGCTTGGTCGCTCTGTGATGGCAAGGAGATCCACCTGAAACAGACCAGATTCACTTCATACACTTCAAAACCTGGTACAGAAAGAGCCCAGAGATCGCTGCTCAGATTGAAACCATTCTAACTAATTTTCTAATTCTGGTGAACTAAAGAGCCATTTAAGGGCTGCTGAGGCCTAAAACTAAACACTGACAAAAAGCACATCCTCACAAGGAATCATTTAAATGCACTGTTAACACAACTGTTGAGTTTTTAGGTTATTCCCACCCGTACCTGTCCTTGCAGTATGGCTGTGCCTTCTCTTTGACGTCTCTCATGACTGCATCTAGCAATCGTCCCAGCATGTCTCCTCGTAGCCTTTCCAGCAGGGCCAACAGGGCCTCAAACAAAGATTCTTCCAGAGAGGCCAGACGCCCCGTCTCTGTGGCCCCAAGAGGACCTAGGATCTCCTCACCAACTGACACTGCAGCCTGCTGCAACTGCAAGAAGAACTGAGAGAAAACAAAAGCATTTTGTGCATGATTTCAATCATGTTTCTGTTCTCTGTCAAGACTTCAAATTTTTTTTTTTATAATTGTATTTATTAATGGGTCAAGGACTAATAAGAGTGTACACAACAAAAATAAGGAAGAATCTTAGAAATTTACTATTTGTATTCATGTAGAATTCATATTTTTATTTATTTATATATTTTTTGCTATTTTAAAGAAATTATTACATTTAACAACGTTAAAAAAAGTCATTTAGTTTAACCATTTACATTTTAAAATATATATATATACTTTCAAAAAAGTTTATAGTGAATCTGAAGACCTTGATTGCTTTGGTTCAGGTTTGTTTATTTAGGGTTAGACTTAAACTCTGCAGGACAGTGGCCCTCCAGGAACAGGTTTGGACACACCTGACCTCATACAAATTCCTGTTCCTGTGACTCAAAAACACTTACAACATTGTCCCCCCAGTCACTGAGAACAGTGGAGATGTAGTTGGCAGCATTGAGGATGGCGCAGTAGCGAGGGCTCAGCGGCTGTCGGGACTCTTCTTTCATGACCTGCGTGAGGCGGATACGGAAATCATCCACCAGCTCCTTCTGCAAAGCCAGGAAACTGAGCTGAGCCCGCGGACACGGCAGAGAGCGGTACCGTTCTAAGAGAAGGATGGCGGAGATATTTAGAAACAAGTTTTAACCTAAGAATCAAATATGAGGATGATTTTTTTTATTGATACCTGTGATGACCAGCAGAAGGGTCATGAAGGTCTCTGCACAATCTGGTGCTTTAAGTTCATCCATATCAGTGATGTCTTTGTACTGAGAGCTCCAGGCTCCCTCTGCAGACAGCATGGTGTCCACTTTTTCCACAGCCACTAGAGAGCAACATACACAATTTAATTTATCATAGAAACTGAGAATTTGATATTCAAATTCCTAGCATTTACACTCACTCTTTCTCTCCACACTGAGCCACTTCTGGAACACGGTCTCCTCTAGTAGTATGTGCAAGATGCCGGGATAGGCTCGCGGGTAACTGTGGGTGCTGCGGAGCTCTTTTTCGAACTGCAGCACCTCGTCCACTAGGTGGCAGAAGAGAGCATCGTCGTAGAGCAATCGAGGAGTGTCGTGGGCGAGCTTCTCCTGTGCCAGAGTCAGGAGCCCTCTGCACAGCTCCACCTGGAGGACAGATTGATAAGACTTTAAGGCCTAATGATGGCTTTGATGCATTTTTTTAAAGTCGCAATAAAAAAGAATTAGCAACAGATCTTTTCAGTCATATTCTGATGTACATCCGAGTGAAATGTATTATTGAAATACATCAATAATAGCTTGCAGTCAACTGTAAGAAAGGGGCGGGGTGTAAGCGGACAAAATGATTGGAAAAATCTGGCATACGTCACTAGAGAGAAAACCGTCACTTTACTGGAAGACAGTAATTAAACTTTGTATATAAAATATGCATTTAGAAAATAGGATTTTCATTTCATACCGACTGTAACCAGTGCAATGATGAACATACCCTTGCGTTAACTTTGGCCCTGGCACGATCCAATGTAGGCTGAATCTTCTCATCCATAAAGTTGGAGCTGTTTCCCATCCAAATGAGGACTTGGGTCAAATACCACTCTGGCTGTAGAGGTGAAAGTTCATATCATATCTTATTAATGTACATTTGATAATTTATCAATAGCTTGCCTCACACAAATGTGTAATCTCTGACCTTGCTTAAGTTGTTGGTCTGGCGGTTTCCAGTGAAGTGATACCTGAACCTCTTACTGAGGGGAAGCAGCATGATCTGAATGGGCAATGAGAGTGGAGGAGTCTGGGACTGCCCAGGACGAGACAGTATTTCTTTCTTCTCTGATATAAGGTCATCACTTCAACACCCGTTAAGGAAAACGACCAGCTTCGCACCTTAAATAAAAAAAGAAATAAACAAATAAAATAATTAATAACTTAAATTTAAAAATAATTTAAAAAAAAATACTGTAAATAAAATAAAATTGTTGGTCTTAATATCTTGTGTAGTTTATCTCACACTTCGTTGTGAAAACTGAAATAAAGAAATAAAAAGAATAAATAAATAAAAACATAACATAATAACATAATATAGTTGGTCTTAACAGCATCTGGTGTAGTTTGTCTTCCACTTTAAGCAAATCGTTGTGACAAAAGATCAAACAGTGGAGTGTATTGAGAAAATGAATCTGTATTTAATAAATAAAAATAATAACTAAAAACAAATAAATAAAAATACTGTATAAAATAAAATAGTTGGTCTTAACAGCATCTGGTGTAGTTTGTCTTACACTTTGAGAAAGTCTTTGTAAAAAAATCGTAAATAAAATGACCAGCTTTGTATATTTAAAAACAGAAAAATAAATCAATAAAAATAATTATAACATAAATAAATAATACTGTAAGTAAAATAGAGCAGCATCTCATGTAATTTGTCTCACACTAAGGATATTGTTATGACCCTGATTCAATCTAACCCCTCAGGTTATGTACACCGAAACAAAAGTGTGTATTGAGAAAATGAATCTATATTAAAGTGGAATTAATTCCAGAAGATTAAGGATACGAGGTCTGGAGAGAGAGAAGTTGGGAGACCAGTAGCTCCAGCTGGCTGTTGAGCTCCTGTGCGTTGGCTGGGGGAGAGAGGGTCTGTGTAGGGGGCGAGATGAACGGCCAGTGGAACTGCGTCAGGACTTCCTCAAAATCACTGAAACAGAACCAAACTGTAATATATTTATTCTTTTAAACATACAATTCTAAATACTCATAAGTCTAATACCTGGCCAGTTTGTCTTTAAGGATCTTGTGCCAAAAGCGAAGTGTTTCTCTGAGGAAAGCCTGCAAGTGGCTACAGCCTGACTCCCTCAAACCCATGTCCAGAGAGGCCATCCTGTCTATTGCACCGACTGCATCCCACATGCTATTGGTCATCAGATACTGCTGGATGCTGTCACTAATGCAACACAACAACGAAGCGAAGTGCAGCCTGTGTTAGATGCCAATATACACCTCCGGTGCCCTCCAAAATATCTGGACACTCTTACCTGAGCTGCTCAATACGAGCCAGACATTGAAGGTACTTCATATGCCTCTCTAATGTGTCTAGCTGACCCAAGACCTGCCCGATGCTGTCAGCCCAGACCTGCGCGCCCTGCAGATGCTGCTGCAAAGTGTTGGACAAAACTCTCTCCTTCTCCAGTAAAGACTCCAGCTTCACTCGAGACTCCTCTGCCGTGGACAGGGCAGCGGACACACGCAGCGGCACTGAAGAGGACACAGTCAGCACCTGCATGCACAGACAAATGCTGCTGAAGGGTTGTTTTGGATTACAAATAAATAAAAGTATTCCTAAAAATAAATAAATAAATAAATAAATACAGAAAAATAATCATTTTTATAATTTTATAAATAACACCAAAATACTAAAATAATAATAACAGAACTATAAATATACAAAACAAAAATACTAAATACATACATAATACAGAAAATGTATGTATATATATAAATAAAAATAAATAAAAATATGCATATATATATATGGGTCGAAGAGTAAAAGGGGTTTTCAAGCATCAAAACAATAAAGGTTTAATACGGCTTTCATTTTTTTCTGTACATCATTTTATTTAGTTAAAAAAATTGAGCATAAAAAATGACTATGATACATTTTGACCATGATTTACAGAAGACACTCACTAAAATGTCATTCAGTGTAACAATTGTTTATTTACAAAAAAATCTTGTCAGCTATATTTAAAACAAGAAAGATTGAATGACCTTAAAAGACTGTATTTAAGAATCGCAGAATATGAATTGTCATTTTAAATCTTTACCAATCTTTGCCACTATCCTTCAAACAACTAGGTTTTACCCATTTGTCATCTAGAATTATTAAATCATTTAAAATATAATAAAATTTAGTATGATATTTTTTTTTTCTTTTATATATTTTAATAAGTACAGGTCAGAATAAGTATGTTGTTTCATTTTTACATAAATATATCTGTTAAGCTGTATGAGGATGGAACATAATTTCACCCATATACTGACATTTTATTTTCACATGAGTTATTTGAAACATTAAAGTAGACAATTTACTTACATTTAATATGCTTTCTTTGTATGTAAAATCACTGTTGTAAATGTAATTTTATGCAGTCGCAAATAAATAAAACAAAATACTAAATAAGTAGTCAAGCATTTGGTGTAGTTTGTCTCACATTTTAAGCCAATCGTAATAAATAAATAAAATTCACATATAAAAATATGGCTTAATTCTTTTTTATTCTTTACAACACTTAAATGATGTTAGCGGAGTCTCTGTGGCTTTATTTACCTGCTCCTCCAGCTGCTTGTTCTCTAATGTCAATTTCTCTAAAAGCCCCGACACCTTCTTTAGCGACTTAAGATCGCCACCTATCTCTTTCTGAACAAGTCCAACTACATCATCTGTAAAGTTTTCATCCTCTGAAGGAGATTCAGGTTTAACGCAATCTGTACGCTCTAGATGAGAAAGAGCATTGCTGCTGTGGTTGTTGTGCTCCATCATAGGCGCCGCCATGTTGCTCAACACGTCATCAGTGGATTTAGCCTCCGCTGCTCCCTCTAGTGGCAGAAAGTTGTTTTATTATATTAAATATTAAAAAATGCCTTTTCACACTTATCATTAAAAGAAACTAGGCCTACCAATAAACATTAATCACATTAATATTATGGTAATAATCAGGATAAAATAACGAACCATGATTGACATCATGCTTTTTAAGACACTGTAACCTTTTAAAGAAAGAAAGAAGTTCTGTTCTGTTCTTATTTTTGACAGTAGTAGTGGGCATTCACATATATGCCTATATTGTAGAATACATAATATTTTATTTATTAAAATTACTACGTTACTTACTTTCAATAATTGTAA
Organism: Sinocyclocheilus anshuiensis; assembly: GCF_001515605.1. NCBI lineage: Eukaryota > Metazoa > Chordata > Actinopteri > Cypriniformes > Cyprinidae > Sinocyclocheilus > Sinocyclocheilus anshuiensis. The sequence continues at coordinate 842,653 of NW_015552565.1, forward strand.
AATACAAATTTGAGATGCTTTAAGCTTAAAAAATTTTAACCGTCAAAAAAGTTTTGACTCATGAATATTAAAATACGTAATTACGTAACTCAACACTCCAGGTACGTAATCAAAACCGTTTGCGTAATCTAATTAACATTCATGAGCTCGACCTTGGACGACGTTGTTTGTAGCGTTTGTAGTTTCTCTACCTGGCAGGCATGGATAAATACATTTATTTCGGAACAAAACGACACTTATGTGTTTAGAAACCCGTATATGCTGTATATGTATCACTATAAAGTTAAAACAAAAGTGTAAGACAATGTAGACGCATCAAGAAGTGAACAATGGAAAATAAGATCAATTGATATGTCTATTTTTAGTAAACATCCATAAAATACAAATATCGCGGCATAGGGGCGTCTATATTTACATTTTAATCGAAAAGTGTCCAAATATTTTCCAAACGTTTGTTTTGTTTGTGCGTTCCTGCATTGATAACATATTTGGCTTGCGTGCCAGCAACGGAGACACTACTGTCATCACGTTTAGTGCTGTAAAAGCAGTTATACAGTATTTAATGCCATTTCCTAGTATTGTGGTAGTGCAAAAGACATAAATCGGCCAAAAATGTTATTTATTGGCTCATTTAGTTGCAGGAGGCGCTGGTGTAAGTGCCTGCAGGCCTCTTTGATACACTTTTCTGGTTTGAGGTTTCCTGACATGACTCTGAGAGGGCTGTGCTTGCCTTGGATGGCAGAAAGGACATGAGTTGTTAAGGATCTTGAGGTTTCAGAGTGTTTGCCAAAGTCAATTCTGGCCTGAGCAGCAGCTGTATGAAGTTTCTTAAACTGGCACGTTACACCAGTCCAGCTTAGCATGGCAGTCAGCATCACACAGCGCCTTCAAGTTTATGTATAGCACCCTGAAAACTGGACCCCTTCTTCTGTAACAGTACCCAGATGAATACTGGTGAGTCTATTGTGTGTTTTGGGCTTTTAAAAAAAAAAGTACACACACAAACATATAAGTATTAATAATAATTATATATTAATTAATAGAAATATAATTATACAAATTTAAACACAATTATACATATATACGTTTTAAATATTTTATTATATATAATATATAATATTTTTTTTATTATTATCAATAATACTGAAGTAATAGTTTTTATGTGCATATACGGTATGTATATATATATATATATATATATATATATATGTTTTAAAATAAATATAATTATTTATAATATTATTTATATTATAAATATATTATTTGAGAAATATAATACAATTTAAAATAAACAACATTATCAAAATTATTTATTAAAGATATGATATGATATTTTTTTCCAAACGTTTGTTTTGTTTGTGCGTTCCTGCATTGATAACATTATATTTGGATAACACTGCATTGATAACATTATATTATATTATAATATATATAACACTCATACTCAGTCTACACCTCAAATTTGCACATAATATACAGTACCTGTACATACAAAAACTGTCTATTGTAATATACCTGCACATACAACTGTCAATTTATATATTTGTATTCCTTATTTACTTGTTCTATTTTTTATTATCTGTGTTTTTTGTTCTGTCACTGTCATTCTGTTACACTGTGGAAGCTTCTGTCACGAAAACAAATTCCTCGTATGTGTAAACATACCTGGCAATAAAGCTCATTCTGATTCTGATATGTATTATTATTATTATTATTTTAGAGTTTGAGATAGTATCATTGTAGAGTTTGATTTGTTGAACAGCCTATGAATACTACAAAAAGTTTTCTGAAACATTTTCTCCTCCCTTGAAAAGTCTATTTTTAAGTCTATTCGTTTTGCTGTTTTAACTATGCACAAATACATAGTTTATTTCATTCAGCTTGTTTTTTTTTTGCTATGTCACAACCTACCAGTCGAAACACCAGTACCCTAAAGGCATTTGTAACATATCTACATTTTCAAGCTGTCAGAAGAAAATGAAAAATTACTCAGCCAGGTGTACTACAGTGAGACAGTGTTATAGTGAGGGTAGGGGGCAATCAAGAACGCTGTTCCGGGATTGTTGATGAGCATAGCCTACTCATTTGGCCTCGGGAGAGGCGGCACACCCATAAAAATTTGGTCTCGGGCCCTGAGCATTTTAGTGATGGAAATGGCAAAATGACAATCTCCCAGTCTGAGTCAGGGAGTGAAGCCAGGCACTGCTGACAGCCCAGGAAAATATGAATCGACCAGGGAGACGGGACTGTTTAGGGAAGCTTTTGCACCATCCCAACCAACTCAGCCCCTTTTGTACAGTTCATACCAAACACTTACATATTTAGTTCTAAGTATCTCTCTCAAAAAACAAAAACAAATATCTCAAGTTGTTACTGCAATAGATACTATCAGATGTATTGAGTAAAAACATGGGTGGCCATGAGTCAGGACTTACCTGCGGGTGACATATCACTATGTCTGGCACCATCCTTGTTGCTGAAGCAAGATAATTGATGTCATTGTGAGATAAAGGTCTAACAGTCTTTTATTGTTGCTTGTACCCATGGATACATATCTCATGATTTTTGTCTTTTTTTTTTAAATAGGTCCAGAATGCATGATGTGGAACCATATGCACCATCGTAAGGTAAGTAATCTCTTTGACTATAGGACAAAGTTCATAGCAATACAATCATCCAGCAGCACTCCATAATCCCACATTACAGTCTGCCTGTGAAGTACCAAGAGTGCCTCTGAATGCTTCAAAGTGGCAGTGGGTGACCAGCAAAGTTAGCGCTATTCAAAACAGAACTGGGAGCATGTTTTCCCCACATTCCTCACCCAGCTGTTTGCGTGTGAATAGAGGGGCTGCACAAGTTTGCGTGAGAGATTGTGTGTGTGTCAGTGTCCTTGTGTGTCTGTTTTCCTGTGTCATAGTTTGGCATGCAAATATCACTGCCGCTCCATCTGAAAGCACGTGCTGGAGATTTACTACTAATCACAGGAGCGGCTTTACTGACTACATGCGCATGAAAATCGCATTCGATTTTTTGCACAGCCCTATGTTTGTGTATGTGCAGGGGTATTGTGTGGAATGTCTGACTCTGTACATGTGTGTGTGACTGCGGAGAATTCGCTTTTGGGGGCAACAGTCGCACAGGACGGTGTTATGAGTTAGAGGATGTCCTGTGGACAGGGCAAAAGAAGACTGTAAAGATCTCTAATAGTGTGGCCTTTTGATCTAGTGCTGCTTTGACATTCCAGTTTAGTTAATAAGCAGTCCAACAAGTCATCGTGAAAGCTGAAATGTCACTGTTTTTGGTAATTAAAGCCTTTATTGTTGAAAAAAAGCTGCTTTTTATTGGCTTGAATCACAATGGTGATGATGCCTCCTGTGTTTGTGGCAACATGTCTGTTTTAATGAATGTATCAATGGAATTTCTAGAAACCACAGAGTTCAAGCTGCTCATCTGTGTACAAAATAATCAGTTAGCCAGCCCTTGGATGGTGACGAGGTATTCTGCATATATATATATGTGTGTGTGTGAAGCCCGGCCCATTTCTCTCCGCCTGCTCCCGGGAGCTTGTTTTCCCAGATTTGGGAGTTGCAGGTGCAGCGTCCAGCTGCAGCTCCGCTGTGCACGCCAACAGTATGAATCATTTTCCCTCCTTTCAGAGCAGTGAAAATCAAAGCATATGGAGGACGTAAAAGAAGGGGGGGGGTGTTTTATCTGGATCTTAACCATCACTCCATTAAGCTATGTTACCAAACCGAGTGTGGAAAAAAAAGAGAAGATCCTGTGTGTATATGCGTGTTTGTGGTACGCTTTTAGATAGGGAGTGGAGGGCAGTGAAAATCATGCTCTCACAGTCGAGTTCATAGCCCTGGCTTGATTGTTTTTCTTGTCTTGGCTCATCTTGGGCCGTCGGTGTTGTCATATTGTCCATGTGCATGGAGGCACACAGGCCCTCAGAGAAACAGAGAGGGACCACACATGGAGAGCGAAGCCTCAGGGAGTATCAGGCCTGTGTGGAGTGCTTTGCCAGGTCCCAAGTCGCCTCGCTTCACTGCTTGTCATTGGATCTCAGATCTGCTGATATAATTTGCTCCCCTCTCCACTTTTAAAGTGATGAAATGTCTCTCCTTACCCAGCCCACCTGAGTATAGGTGAAGAGGTCCAGTAGGTCCCTCTGAGTAAGTGTGGTCTGTAGTTGAAAGCACGCTCATAAATGAGGTCGGTGTGGTCTGAAGATGTCAGACTAGATCAGTGATGGGCAAACTTGGCCCTTCCAGGCCACTTTCCTGCCGAGATTTGATCCAACCCTGATAAAACTCACCTGCCTGTAGCCTTCTAGTAGTCTTGAAGACAATGATTAGCTGGTTCAGGTGTGTTTGATTAGGGTTGGAGCTAAACTCTGAAGGAAAGTGGCCTGGAAGGGCCAAGTTTGCCCACCCCTGGACTAGATGCATCCACCACCTCTATTGAGAGTGACACTAACAATGCATTTTCAGTTCTCCGTTTTGTGTGCACAACACACAAAAACACATGAATATAAATGGTAAAAGTGTACTCAAGTTTTTTTTTTTACCTCTCTCTCTGCTGGTCACATAAATCTGTGGACTTTATGAAGTGACCAGCTCCATTTGAAATAAAATGGATTTTTTCTTCAGACACTGATATAACTGTAGTCTTCATATAATTTGAGTGTACGTCATTTTATTTGCTAAAATTAGTTTTTTTTACTCATCATCCAATATGTCAGTGTTATTTTAGCATTATTTCTGTATTATTATATTGTATTATTTTGGTGTTTTATTATTTTGAATGAGCTTTTATTTATATATTTTCATATTTTTTGATTTTATAATTATTGTATTATATTTTATAATATATTTTGTTTATTTAGCTTTAATGTATTTTTATTTCTGTTTTAATTTTAGTAATTGTAGTACTTGTTTTATTTTAGTTGGTTGCCAAGGTAACATTTTTTATTTTAATTTAAGTTTTTTTGTATAATATTTTATTTTATTTTAATTAACAAAAGCTATTTTAATTGTTTTAGTTTTAGATAACAATAACAACACTGGATATTGTATATTTAACTAAATATATTTTATTTAAAGGGGTCATATGATGCTTTTTTAAAGATCATTATTTTGTGTATTTGGTGTAACAGAATATGTTGACATGCTTTAACTAATTTCCCCTAATTTTAACATTTAGATCACCTTTACTGTCATCTAACACTCAAAGTTACTCTTTTAAAACACTAATAATTTATTAACACTTTTCAATGTAATCTTTAGCAAATCTCAAATTGAATATCTGTTTATTACTGTGCATTATAATTTATTATAAGCCTAAAAATTTTTTTTTTTTAAATGTTAGTTTTGTGTTTTCAATTTATTGAGACAAAATTGTTGTTGTTATTATTATTATAAATAATAATAATATCAACAACAACAACAAAATATTCGTATTTTATATAAAATTTTAATACTGGCTAGTGGCTACTTATCAGTTATACTCCATAATATGAAAATACTTATCAGCTTGTTTGCATTGTCCATAATTTTTAATTTCTATTAATTACCATCTTTGCGTAAACTTTTCAATAAGGGAAAAATAATAGCTTGCATCTTGTCATATCAACTTCAGGCTCAACCAGTGGTGTAAGTTTGGGGTTGGACTTCCTGTTTATCTAAACAACGATAGGAAAAACTTAGCTTTTGTTGTATGGTTTACAGACTGTAACTTTAATATGTAGCTGTAAAATTTAAGGCTCATCTGTATCAGACACTCATTCATTGTACTTCATGGGAGTCTTCTAGGATTATTTATAGTCAAGTGAATAAAACAGACCTGTGAAATCACTTTCAGCCTCTCTGATTGCTTTGCAATGCCTAAAACATTATAGAGTTATGTGAGTGACAATTGCAGTCATTTATAATGCCCATATGTTTCTCTCTTCTCATTTATATAAAAAAAACACAATTGACTGAAATGGTTTTTGACTCACAGTGCAATGCTTTTACCATCAGACAGGTTAACTGCAGTGATGTCTGGCACCTGAGATTGGAGTTATTTCAATAACACGGTTGTTCAACAAAACGGTGAATGACTGAATCAAAGAAGACTAAATATTTGTGACACACCACCAGACTATATGGCACCTGGTGATGCGTGATAAGCCATTGCAAATTGATATTAACTGTTGTTAATGCATTGTTTTGTTTGTCATTGCTGTGGCTGTTATGGCTGGTATAATTTTTGGCTTAGAGGGTAAAAGTAATGTCACTATGACCAAATCTCATTTCAAGCAGCACTTTATCTGCTCCATTAGTCACTCGTTACCTTTTAAATGTAAGAATAGCAGCCCTTATCCAGTCTTATTAACTTTTGCGTTTATGTTTGCTCTGTACTTCTCTTCAAGTGGCATCAGCCCATGCTGCTCTAGACGTCCTGGGACATCAGTACTCTAAAGAGCGTGTGGCTGTCTGTCATCAGCGGGTGTCGCTTGGCTCAATCTGGCTCTTTCAGGCCTGTCACGTCTCTCAGCAGCATGCTGTTTGTCTTCCTTCTAATAACCCTCCACACATGCCGAGGTAAGACATGCTTACCTTGAGTCTGCTGTGTGTTGTCTGCTGGCATCCCTCAGCCACGAGCCAATCAGATATGTTTTTCCAAACCATGATAAAACAGTAATTATTCACCAGAACAGTTTACAGTGATTTCTGTAGCAGAGGGACCTTTGACACAGTAACATGCCTTAAAGAGGTCATATGATGTTGCTAAAAAGAACATTATTTTGTGTATTTGGTGTAATGAAATGTTTATGCAGTTTAAGATAAATCACATCATATGACCCCTTTAAAATATCCCACTTACTACTTTTTTAAAGTTAAACAAATCCCTTTTTGTGAGAAAAAATTGCTTGTACCAAATGTATTTCTGTGATGTTTGAAGGTATAACAGCTCATTTCTCTTACATTCAATTCTGGGGCTGATGAAAGAAATTAAACTTACCCTTGCAAGCTGGAAGAGAGACTGGTAGGCATAGCCATTGCCTTGACGTACCTCTTTGTAAGCATTTGCATTGAGTTTGGTATAAGGTTGTCAACTGGTGAGTTGTGGTGCAACAGCTGCTGCTTGTAATGTCTGACACAATATATGAATATTGATCTAAATTAAATAATATAAATTATAGCATATAGATTATATAAATTAGTCATCTAATTCTATTAAAAAATAGAATCTAATAGTTTTAGAACAAAAATTAAGGGATTTAGTTCAAAAGATTCAATTTAGTAGTAATAGAATATATTTATAATATATAATATATTCATATAATAAAATATATTTTAATATATTATTTATATTAGTAACATTTAATTTTTAAGTACTTTTTTGAAAAATTAATATTTATACACTATACCGTTCAAAGTTTTGGGGTTGGTAAAATTTTGTAATATTTTTGAAAGAAATCTCTTATGCTCACCAGGGCTGTATTTATTTGATCAAGAATACAGTAAAACAGTAAAATTGTGAAAAATTATTCATTTGTAAAAATTATTATTTTAATATATTTTAAAATGTAATTTATTCCTGCGATGGCAAAGCTGAATTTTCAGCCGCCATTACTCCAGTCTTAAGTGATCCTTCAAAAATAATGCTGACGATGCTGAAATATTTCTTATTATCATTGTTGGAAACAGTTGAATAATTTTTTGTGGAAGCCCTTTTTAGGATTCTCTGTTGAATAAAAGTGTCTTTCTGGTCTTTTTTTTCATTTATTTTTTTATTGCCTCCATGCCAAACGGGGGGCAAAAAAACCCCCCAAACTTTTAGACCGTTTTGTACTCTATGTGCAGTGGTACTCTTAAAAAATAGTCTAAAGTTAATTCATGTTAGTAGAGTTTGATCTGCTTGAGAAGGAAATGTGACATGTAGAATTTGATGACCATGCACTGCAATTCTATCAAGGTCAGCATCCAGGAATCTCATCCACCACAGTGTTTTGTAATCACAATCTATTATGGGACACTTAATTAAATATATGCCATTGTGACAAGTAAGGATGGGGTTTTTTACCAGCTAAACTAAAGAGAAAGAAGACATCTGAGGAACATTTTCCAAAGTGAATCATGTAGGTAATGAAAGTGTTTCTCTCCTTAGTACAGTATCTGGTGAAATAATGCAATTAAAACCCATGGGTGATGTCATGCAGACAAATGTTTCGTAGATTGAAAGTCCATCAGTCCTGTGAAAAACAGGAAAAAAAGAAAGAAAGAAAATAGTGTGCGTTCAATATGTTTTCGCTTATAGGATTTGACAGGTTTGAGGTGAAGAGAAAGAGAGGAGGAGGAACGCACAAAAAAAAAAAAAGTTGGCAGGGAAGAACCGCGAGCGCGTGGCAAAAAGATTCAAGTGCAACGGAGGCGGGTGAAGGGCCGATAATGGGGGGAGCCTGAACAAGAGCTGCTTTTTTCATTTAACCCCTGCCTACCTCTTTACTTTGCTTTGATTTAAGAAAATGCTAGGTTTTGGAACAAAGACTTTAAACATTAAAGATGAGAAATGCTTTGGTTGGATGCCAAACTCGGGCTTTAATTTCATCTTTGGCTAGCAGGTGTTTTGAAGGTCTGCATGTCTTAGTATTTGGTTTGTACCTTTTTACAAAGTCCTTGAAAAATCTCGATGATCTTGTTCTCTTGCATGATTTGAGATGAGCCTGGAGCAGAGGATCTTGAGTTTGGAAGCAAGAACATTTGACCAACTGTACAAACTGACCGCTGTTATTGTGGTTTTTATTTCATGTCATAACATTTCTCTGTTTTGGAATTTTTCGAAATGCAAAAACCTTCTATTTATTTCCAGATTTAAATGTAATTTTTAATCCCAGACATTGCTTCAGGCCTTTGGAAGAAACAGTTTTTCCTCTATATTTATCATTTTTAAAGGTTTGTAATGATGGACCATCTTGGATTTTGTGGATCTGTTTGGTAACTGATGCCGACTATACTTTCCGAACTGTATGATTTAAGTAAAATGTATCAGACAGACATTTTGCAAACTGTCACTCTGGCTTGCTAATGTTTTGAATGGAGACCACAGGTGTTGTCTACTAACTGGGTCAGTCGTGAGGAGCTTTAGTTATATGGGAAGTGATGTGACACCAAGATGAACTGCTGATTGCTGACCTCATAGTCAGTCCAAAAAGAGAGCATTATTGTCCTTTCTTTTTCATTCCCTCAAGGGAAACAGACTGTGTATATCTAAAATCACATATTCCTACCATGAGAATTCCAGTTTAGAAAATCCAGCTCATCGGTCAAGCCAACTAAAGTCTACGTCGAGAAGACAAGATCATATTGACTGATTTTGGCATGGGTCCATTTTTCTGCTTTTACTGTGGATTGGCTCCTGAGAGTGAGAGTGCACAGGCTTACAATGATAAGCTATTTTTGTGGAACTGCGAAGGACGTTTTGACTGTTGATGAACATATGAAATTTCAGATAATGGTCATTTATTGGTGTTCTGAGATTCCTTTACATGTGAAGGGCGGGCTAGTTAAACACTTTGTCACTCTTAAAGTATCTCCTGACAGAGGATTTTTTTCCGTGGTGCAATTATTGTACATTTGAAGAGAATAACATTTAATAGTTGCATCACTGACATGAAATTAACATTATGTCCAGATCTTTTTTTTAAACTACAACCCTAAAATAGTTATTTACCATATATTTAAGCATATATAAATATATTATAAATATTTTTTATTGTAATAAGTTCATACAAAAACAATTATATAAAAGCAGTTTTAAATAAAAATAAAAATAATTCAAATCAATGTCCCAACCTGACATATAGAGGAAAATAATAAAGGACACCCACAGAGGACACCTTACAGGACCCATCATAATGCTGTGTTAAGTCTCTTAAAATATCAGACAATTTGGCCTTTTTATGACATGCCAAAGTTAGTTCAGGATATAAAATGTCAAATGGTACAACCACTCCAATTTTTTTTTTATTTGTACAAACAAATAAAAAATATTTATACAAATAGAAAATATTCAAACAAATAAAAATATTTACCTTGAAAATATATTTTAAAACTTTTTGGAAAATAAATAAGATGTTACTTTTTACTTGATGGTTACACCACATGACAATTTTGGAGTCATTCAATTGTGAAAATTGTCGTGAAAATTTTGTTTACAAGCTATTCATAACCATATGGAACCAACATAAATACAAATTACATTGCTTAAGCTTGTTTAACATTTACTTTTATTTGACATTGACCCAAATATCAATGCCCACCTTTCAAATTAAACAATATTAGGCATGTGTATTCAAGCTCCCTGTTCTGTCAGAACATTGCATGTTGGCATCAGACGTTTATTAGGCTGTAGGGAGCATAAAGCCTTCTTTTTTTTTATTGCATTTCTTTTAACACATTTCATAACACTTTGCACTCACCGTAAAATCATTGAAAGCCTCGTTGGGACAAGGTTTCATACTTGGAAGCAGGAGACTATTTGTTCAGTATGTAAATCATGATGAAACAGTGAAAAAAGCATTCCCTCATTGCATATATATATATATATATATATATATATATATCTCCATGCCTCTCTCGACTCTCCATTTATAATCTCGAGTGGCTCGCTAAGGAATAACAAATTGGAAACCTGAAGGAGAACGTTTACCGTACTAAATAACACCAAGGTCAGTTTAGCGAGCATTAGATTTGTTTTTCTTAGTGTTTGGAGGGAAAGACTGAAATCGAGAGGACTGCATTTCATCCTGCTGTGCTCTTCATCTTGCGTTACATAGATTCAGACAAAAAAGCCCAGGGCCGCAGTACTCAAAACATCACTATGAAAATGCATGACAGAGGATGAAACCTAATTCTGTTCTAGGCCCTCAGTCTAAATCAACTTTAGTTATGGAGAGGGCTGGCAGGGAGCTTTGGTTCCACAGTTCACGCCAGGCCTCTCGACACGCAAGCTCCTGAGGAGCGTTTGCCAGTGTCCTCGTCTGAACTAGCCTGCTGATTGATTTGCACCGAGGTTCCAGCCGCCCCTCTCCCCAGCCTCAGCAGGTGGTGAGTGTTTGTGACTTAAACCAGGGAGCTATCAGGTTGCATTCATTTCTTTAAAATATCATTGATAAATATGGTGGAATAGCTCAGAAGCATCAAACCTCATTTGTTTTACACATATAGTCATAATCTCATTCTGGAAAAATAGTCTGTAGCTGTAAAAACAGATGTAGGAAATTATTGTTTGTAACACCAGATATTTAAAAAAAAAAAAACATAGTTCACCCAAAAACAGAGTTATGTTGTTTTGAAACCTGATCATGACTTGATTTTTTTCCTGTGGAAAACAAAAAATATATATATTTTGGAAATGTGTCAGTGTTTTTTTTTTTTTTTTGTCCATACAGTGAAAATCAATAAGGTCCATTTAAATTTATTCATTTAGAAAATCATTTAATCCAAACTGACTTACAAATAAGAAATACAAAAGTTAATGGGGTCAAATTGTTTCAGTCTTTTAATTTCAAAGTATAACCTTTTGTATTTTAATTGTACTTCTTCACCCCAAAACTAAAGGTTTTTAATTGCCACCTGTGTTTCCATGAAACAAACTTTAACCTGGAACCTTTCCATTGCACAAAAGGTTCTTCAAACAAACAAATAAATAAATAAAAATAAAAGGTTCTTCCCAGAACCCCAAACAATTCTTCAATGGCATCACTGTGAAAATAATAATAATATTTTGGAACCGTTTTTTTTTAAGGGTGTAGAACCTTGCCATTGCACAAAACATTTCTTTATAATTACTCTTTAAAATAAATGTTCCAAAAGGGGGGTTTTGCAGTGATGCCATAGAAGAACCATTTTTGGAACATCAATTCCAATGAAGAACCTTAATTTTTTAGAGTGATAGTTAAAGGTTCTTTTAAGAACTGTTCACTGAAAGGTTCTTTCGGGAACCCAGAATGGTTTTTCTATGGCTTCTCTGTGAAACCCCCTTTCGAAGTGTTTTAAGAGTGTTGGGTGAACTATACTTTTAAAAGGCAAAATATCATTGGCACCACTGACTGAGTCGTCAATAGTTTACATACCGTTTTTGTAGTTGTGACAAAGTAATTTAGGCTGATTTATGCGCTTGCACTAGATTGTTCTTGTCTTGGAGAATTTATTATCTGAAGATGCAGAAAACTCATGAATATTTCCACCATTCTGGAATGCTAATAGTCTTCAGACTTAGTAGCGATCAAGAGTGAAATAATTTATTTGCGAACTTCAGAGCAAATGCACCTGTGCAGTGTGTTTTTTGGAGGGATTCCTAGAGGGCGAAGCATCAGGCTATTGGAAAGTTTCGTGGTTTCGGGAAGCTGTGCATCGGAGGCCCGTGGAGGGAGGTGCGATTTTTAAAAGTCACCTCTTTCATTCAGAAAAATGTCCGGCGGCTGGCCAGATTCAAACACTTGTACAAACACGCCATCTCCTTCGCTCGTTTCCAGCTCTGTCAGGCCTTCCCGCTGGGTTCAGTTTCCACTGAAGAAGCCCAGTCACTTCCAGGGCGTCTTTTGACACTGGTATTTGTCTAGTAGTCTATTTGTTTAGTCTACAGTCTAAAGGAACTGCTTTGTTGTCATCTGCTGGGATTGTGATTGTACCGTAACTAAGCTGCAATCTCAGCGGCATGCATGCACACCTTGGTGTGAGGTAATGACTTTATGGCCGGGTGTGTTTTGTGTGACTGACATGGAAGCAGACCTCAACAGCCCTCACACCTGTTGCTGCTGTTTTACTGCCATTTAAATCCAGCTGTGCATTTTAAGGGTAATTACAACTAACAGGTACCCTCTCCAAACCGTGATTTGAACCTCATGGCATTAGCACAGAACCTCACAGGCGTCCAATTAATGGAGGCTGTTTTCCATAGAAACTGCTTCTGTTTAATATCAGCAAAACAAATTGTGTCTGGCTCTTAACGAAGAGAAAGTGAATCCAAAAGTGCAGATTTGATGAAATGAAAAAGTAATGGGCCAAGCTCATCACTTTTGTGAGTTTTGTGATTGCCACAAGGGAGCGCTTATGCTACACAGGACCATCTGATATGATTCACTAAAACTCGTCGAAAGTTTGTTTCAGTCTCTGAACTCTGTGTGTTGGTTAAATATACGGAGATATATTTATTTGGCTCAAATGACAAGTAAAAATTTGTTTTGCAAATGACACTAGTAGCTGTTGTTGGGATGCTTAAGGGAGAGTTGGCAAACATCATTTTAATAGCAATTATTTTGCACTAACAGTCTCTGTGTGTGCAATATTAAGCTATTATATGAAAAGTGCTGTGTAGAATGGCTATAGTTTTGCTTTTATTTACTTATATATTAATATTCTGCAACCGTAAGCAGGGTGAGAATGGTGCCTCACCTCTTCTGGGAAGGGAGGTCCCATCTGGAGTGAAGGGGTGTAGCATGTTTCTCTTGTGGGAAACTGTGTGAGTGTTTGTCGCTGTGTGCAGTGGACTTGTCTTTTAGTGGGCCTGCCATATCTGAACAGCTGTGGAGAACACACCTACAGATGTCACAACCCATACCTCATTAAAAAACAAAACAAAACAAAACATTTTCCATAAAAATACAATAGGGTGCAAAAGTCTCTGACCATAGTTATTTTTCATTTAAACCAGAAAAAAAAAAACAGTTTTAGGTTTTTCTAATGTTCTGAAATTCAAAAAAATATTTTTATTTTCAAATTGATTTTATTTTCAAATGGAACTTTTTTCATGCAAACTATGATGATAATTTTTTATTAATTCATGCATTTATTATTATTTTTTTATCATTAGGAAATTGCAAAATACCACAGAAGCATTTTTGCTATTGGTCTCAGTCTTTTGGGCTCCACTGTGTATATTTTTGTCTTTAAACTGCTTGTTTTTGGTCCATGTGTCTGTGTAAAATTACCTAAAGCAATTCATTTTAGTGATGTGTTGCAAACATAGATGCTTTAAAGTCTTTGAGTTCTTTAAAGTACTTTGTACTGTAGTGCTTAATTTTTTTGTGCATAGAGAACAGTTATTTAGCACTAGCTGCAGTTAGTGTGGTCATTGAGTTTTGCCACATGAGCAGAATATGAGCAAAAATATTGATAAACCACATGTATTTCACAGCAGTAATTCTGCACACTTGTTTTTCACACTATAAATAAAAAAGACAGAACTCTAATTTGAATTCTTCTGACATCTAAATCTCTGCTATCTGCTAAACACATTTCACTGGGCATGTATAATGGGCCCTTACTGGCCGGTGAAGCGGGACAGACTTAGTCATAGTTACTAAAGGAATCCGTTAACTTGAAAACACCCCCTCCCCCACCAGATGAACCTCACCACAGTGCCTGCGCAGAATCAGAGCTCTTTTAAGAGAATTTAATCGGTCTAATTATTCAGTTTTCTCATAGAATGGCTCTTGGCCTGCTTGGAACGGATTCTGTCTGGGTTTTCAATTGAATTGGCCACGCTGGACTGAATTGGCTTTGAGCAAGTGGTGCAGGAAACATAAAGTTCCTATCCTCTGAATATTCCTTCAACTCACTGAGCTGCAGTGCTCTGTGCAGACAGAGAGCTCTCAAAGTGCTGCCTAAAACACCCTGGGATGATGTATACATTGAAAATAAATGCAGAACCTGTTTCTGTCTGAGTGGATTTTAAAATAAACTGCTTCCTGAAAATTAATGTCCTGGAACAACATTTTTTAGTCTCCCATTCATTTTCTATTAACATAGCACAGAACATTTCACCCCACTATTGCAGCACAGTAAGTGGGGCAGCGACAGATATCATTGGTGTAACGGGTGATGAGATTTAAGATAATGCTTTTTTTCTGCCAGGGGAGCACTTCAGCTCATTTAGCGTGTGCACACTGGCTAAGCTTTAAACTGGAGCGTATAGAAGTCTGCTATTTACACCGCTTTGATCTTCAAAGAAAAACATGGGATTTACGTACATTGAACCTGGCTGTGTTAAGGCGTCTATTGTTTCAAACCAAGTCTTATTATTGGCATTTATTATACAGGGCTGTGGCATCCGCTCTCTGTGGTCACATTCATTAACAGTGTTTTGGTGTCTTGTTTCACGTGTCTCTCCGCGAGTGGGCAAAACAGGAAATGAACTCTGTGAAATAGGTCAAACTGAAGTTCCTGTTTCACCTCACTCTCAGCTCTGTCTGGTTTGTGTTTGCTGCTCAGGGGCCAATGAAATGCTCAAGTGAAGCTTTAATGTTCTGCATGAGAATTAAATTATTTCTGCTATACCTTTAAATAAACACAGAGCAGACTTCATCAGCTTTGTTAAAAGCTAGTTCACCAAGAAAAAAAAATTCGGTCATCATTTACTCATCCTCCTGTCATTTCAAACCAGTTTGCATTTATTTTTTGATAATATTTTGGGAAGTAACCGTGTTTTAGTCCATACAATGACAGATAATGGGGTCCCCTATACTGATTATCATTTAGTGGACAAAAAACATTCTTCAAAATGTCATATTTTGTGCTCCACAGATGAAAGAAAGTCATACAGGTTTAGAGCAACATGAGAGTGCAGAAATTATGACAGATTTTATATTTTAGATTGAACTACCCCTTTAAAAGCACATTAGTTTTTCTAGGCGGTGCCAACGTGACCTGTAAATCGGTGCATTATATATGAGGTTTCACTCCTTTTCGTGTGCCATTTGACTTGAATAGCAAAACCTGTTTACTAATCTGAGGATTAAAACTAATTTGGATCATGCACAAGGAAGCGCTTTTTTAATGCAAGCTGGTTAGTGTTCTTCCCCTGAATGCAAGGCTTTTGTTAAAGGGGTCCTATTATGCTTTTTCACTTTTTAAATTTTAGTCAGTGTGTAGTGTGTATGTTTGGGCATAAAAAAAGATCTACAAAGTTACAAATCTCAAAGTCCACTCCAAAGGGAGATACTTCGTTTAAAAAAATTTTTTTTAAGAACTACAACGAACGGCTTGTTTGGACTACAGCGTTGTTTTCCGGGGTTTGTAATGTCACAAAGCGGCCCACCCCAAAACAAAATCAAGACTTTGTAAAAGAGCATAATAGGACCCCTTTAAACGCTCTGGACTTGTGGTTAGAGTAAGAGCGTGACAGCTCATACTGAAAAAGTGTGTAATGACCTTGTAACCTCTCCCCAGATAAACATAATATGACGACTTTGTACACATGCCAGTCTTCCTTAGAACGTACTTAGCGCTAGGTTAAAATCTGCAAGACAACACTGCACGTTGCCTAATCAGACCTTGTGCATATGATCTCATAAAAAGGCTGTAAATACAGTGCAAGCCGCATGCTGTGCACGTACACAACAGACACGTGTACCATAAAAAAGTAAACATACCGGCTTGGAGCGAGACACACCCATGCACACTTGTGGCCTAACATGCTGCAGACACAAAGTACATGGAGAACAGTAGGCTTCATGTGTTTTGGTATGAGAAGGGGTGTTTCCTGAGCGATCGTGTTTGTTCGGGGAAGTGTGGTTGGTGCAGTAGAGTTGATCTAGATATCGTTTTTTTGAACATGCAACCGTGTCTGTTCCTCCCCCCAGCTGAGATCTGCAGGTGCTGCGAGTCAAAGTCTTCGCCTGGATGTGCTCCAACTCTGTGACTTGGAAAGAGACTCTTAGGTCTCTGTGTAGAGGGGGCATTAAATGTTTAAACACGGTGCTAACAGCCTGCTCAAGTATCTGAGCGGTCCCTGTGGTTATTCAAATGTTTCCATGGTTACTTTTCACCCAATCGGATGACTTTGAATCCACTCTGACCCTCTGAGCTGTGAGCTGAAGGTTCCTGTTTGCAGAGTAGGTTTGATTCCTACCTCCTGGGGCAAAAGTGTTCGGCTGTGGAGGTCGGCCTTGGATCGGTTATTTAGTGCAGTTTTAACCCTCCTTCTGCACCCATTTTAATTAAAGCATTTGTCAGCAGAACAATAAAACTTGTTCTCCATTGTTTGTTAGGCAGCTGAAGATCCAGCATGGGGAGATTATGAGGTCTGTTTAAGTTCATGCCAGCACCTATAACATTTTATTTGGAGATAAAATAAGGCTAATATTCCTGTAAACATCTCTATGAACTTTTCCTCTGAAAAGCCATGCCCCATGTCACCCATTGATTCGATATCAGTAGTCGTCAAATGACTGAATCAAAACCAATACGTAACACTCCCACGGTCATCTGACTTCACATCTGTTGTGTCTGATTAAAACGCAGTGCCTTTGATCAGTTGTTTACGGCAGACTTGAAAGAGACTGCAGAGCAAGGGAAAAAGGAACAACTCTCAAATTCAGTCTGAAGCTGATTCAAAGTACATGCAGATCAGAGGATGAAAAAAGCAGTACAGCAGCTCCCAATTTAATAAACACTGTTAGGTCTGAATTGAGGCTTCTCTGACAAATATTGTCTTTGGAAGAGCTCCAGCTTTTTTCCTTAGATGAATTCGTGCCAAATGAAAACTCTTCCAGCCCAGAGTATTCTCTAGAGCCCTGAGTGTTGTTATGGAAAGTGGTGCGGGGAAGAATGCCCTCGTCGTACCCTGTCAAGGTGGATACTATAATTAATTTTCTGCAAAACCAGTATTAAAAGACAGAAAAAAAGAACACTTTCTTTGACAGGGGATTTAAACTTCTTGAGCCAACTTGTAAACAGAAACAGAGCCTGCTGCCTGGATTTCTCTTGTCATGGAAACTCAACCTGCTTGTCAACCCTTTAGTGTCACTAAATAGTTATTGGAATAAATGTGCGTGTTATTGCAGCGATAATATCGACAGTGGTTCACTACTTTATTTTTTTAAGGCTTTTTGTCCTTCAGTCCAGCCAAGTAATATTATTCTGATATTAGGAGTGATTTAAAAATCTGGTTTTGATCAGAAAGGCATGTAATGACTGAGTCTTTGGGGTTAGATTGGTGGTAAATTTTCCTGTAATCCTGTTTTGTTTTCCTCTGTTTGGCCTATGCCCTTTGATAAGGGTGAAGAAGTAGATGTGCTTTCTACCAGGCAAAAGTAGCATGCGTAATGCCATCATATTGGGGTGCTGTCATTTAGCATCACAAAATACTTAACTCAAGCATAGCATAGCATGCATTTCTGCATGCTCCATGTTTGTGCAGCTGCTTGCAAGACAAAGGACAAGATGGAGTAAGTGCATCCGTTTCAATTTTCCTGTCTGTGCCATCTGGTAGCTGAGGGCGAGGCTCTGGTTTATGGGTAGCCTCATGCACCATTTAGGGGCTGTTTGGAAGAGAAGAGGAGGAAGAGAGCATGCATCGGTGAAAAGACCATGTCCTCCCTGCCTTTAACTCGGTCATTACCAACATATGGCCAGTGGTTGTTTTCACCGCTCTGTGTCCACATGCTCTCTGCCATCTGTTATGAATGCAGCCATTATGAGTGATTGTGAAGGCCAGGCAACCCAGCTGGAGCTAGACTGTCGTTCAAGATCTGTAATTTATTGGCTTGAAAATCCAGCAGTTAATTCCACTGGATGAGAATTTTGGAATGTTTGGATGGGGAAACAGATATCTTTTTGGTGGGAATGAAGAGCATTTTGGTTCAGTTGACCTGATTGTAAACTTTATCTCCAGTTTAACCTGATGTAGGATGCAAACCACCACTCATCATCTTGAATTAGGGATGTTCATTTTGGTTATTTTTCCTAAACGACAACCGACGCTCGTTAACCGATTATTAACCGTTAACCGACAAGATTATTTTAAATTAGAATTGAAATAAATTAGAAAGGATAAGTGTCTGTGACCCGTTAAAAATACTAACATTTGTTTTCCGGGGATTAATTTTACATGCGCAAAAAGCAGCAAACAACATGACACGAGGATTCACATGGTCATTATATCACATCACGCATGCAGCGCTTCCGCCAGCGGAGAAAAACATAATAAAGCTAGGCTATATATATAATGATAAATAGGCCTATAGGAGAAATATATTTTTATTTAAATAATAAATTAAGAAAACGAAAGAAAAAAACTGTGCAACAAGTAGCCTATGCAGAGTTTCAGTTAATTTTTGTGGTGCGCGAAAGGAAACCAAGACTATTTTCTTTAGGCCTATTTTACAAAAGCACAAAGATTTGTTTTTATTGTGAATGTACACAAATAAAAGCAAACATTTTACAATTCCGATTATCTTTATGACTAAAAGGATAGAGTAGTTTCTTCCACTGTTAGAAGGAAAAAATTCAAGTGATTGCGCTGGCGCCGCATGTGCGCGCACAGTTAAGCTTTGCCTGTTCATTACCATAATAAAATACAGTCAGTCAAACATATGAAAAAAAAAATACTACTCAGTTTAAATATGTAGTAATATCTGTGCCATTAAGCGTTATCACCTTACTGCCGTGATGTAAAACATTTGTTTTACGTGGATATTGGAACGCGAGTGAAGTACATAATAAATAATATTTTGGCTTTCAAATACATCGCAACTACAGAAACATTTGATTTTGTGTCGAATGAGAGTCCCAACGTTGGTTTCAGTTTCATTTTAGCCTAAATGATCATTCATTTTGGCTTGTGCATTTATATAGCTATAGCTTCTTATATTTTTAATTATTGTTCTTTTCTAAATACTGTTAAATTTAAAGGATTTGTTGTGGAGTGATGGGAACTAAAATAGCCTAGCTATGTTTACATTGTTTATTATAATGTTTGTAAACATTTCGCGTCGGCATTAGGCCTATTTCTCAATGAAATACGCGACTTAGGCTATGTTTTTTTTCTCTAAAAAAAAATGAAATTTTTTATGCGCGTAGCAAATTTTAACCATGCAGCAAACCTTTTAAAATAGTTTGATAAATTACTGAAAATAAATAAATAAATGACTTTTAAACTGTTTAACTGATTGTATTAATTGGTCAAAATTCTTACGGTCGGTTAACTGTTTACCGGTTAAAATGAGCATCCCTATCTTGAATCCCTGCAGTCGAGTCAAGCTAAGCACATACCTTATTGAGACATCCTGTTGCCGAATATTGGTATTTAAATTGTGATAAGAGGATGGACGCCACTGTCCATTCAGTAGACCTTAGTGACCCAGCTTCATTCATGCATCTGTCACAGCAGGATGCTTTTCAAGTTTTTTCCACCACATCCCCAAGACGAACCTAATTTTTCCCTCATTGATTCAACTATCTTCTCTAAGGTAGAAAGTAATGCTAGAATAAAGGAGCTTGACAAACTTTGGTGGATGTAGCAGGCTAAGCGATCCAATGTCATTCGTCCATTCATCAGTCCATCAAAGCAGGATGTTAGAGAGATGCCCTGTGCTTCTTTACCATATCCCCAAGGCAAACCTAATTTCCCCACTCGTTGAATCAGCCATCTTCAATAAAGTAGAAGGTAATCCTCTTGACCACATCCCTTAATTTTCAACTTAATTTTCAAGCAACATTTCCAGCCATCTTCATTTCATTAACAGGTAATTCTAGAAGAAAGGAGCTTGACGACGTTTGGTGGATCAACAGACTTGACCTTACATTGGATCACCAGACCACTGTGGGATGATTAACTGGCAATAGCAACAGGGGAATACAAAGGTCTTATGCTAGGATGCAAAAACTGTCCTTAAAAAGATGATAATGAAAACTGGTACCGATATTCACAAAGCTCTCAAATCCGCTGGGTCCCTCACTGCAGGAACATTGGACTCAATCATGCCTGTAATGTGAATGTCACCTGTAGGATTGCAGAATAAAAAGATAACAGTAATATTGTACAATGTTGTCAGTCTGAGCAAAATAAATTAATTTGAGGTTTTGCTTGGAACATGGCAAATAATGGAGATGGGAGAATGAAGTTGGGAGAGAAAGTTGGAGTGCAAAAGCATCTGTCCTGAGGTCTTGTGGTAAACCATTCCACACCAGCACTTAACAGCACTTGGGCTGCTGGGTTGAACAATAGAAGATCATGTTACAAGCCAAGCTTGATGCTCATAAAATCTTTAGCTGAGGCTGCTGTAGTGCACGCAAGTCATTTGTTTAGAAGTTTATTAATAAATCAGTTTCTTGCCATGATGTGTGTCATGGCTAGTTTGTTAGTAAGGGTGTTTACACCTTCTCCTAAACCGCAGTATCACTCATTGCCTCACAAGCACATCGTAAGTTTCACAACTGGTTGAGTAAGGTGTAAAGAGCTGAACAGAAAAAGCAGGATTTTCAGTTTTCCTTTACTCTGTCAGCTGGATTCCCCACCCACAGTTTGACCTAACATCTCTTGAGTCAAGTCTTCCATTGTATAGAAATCTGGATTGAAACATCTGAATGAGAATGGATTGTACTCGTTAAAAGTAACTCAGTGTGTCTGACCCTGTGTGCACTGGTCCAAAGACCAAGTCCCTGCTCTCCACAACCCTTCTGCTGTCTGTTTGAGGCACTTTGATTAGCCTCAGCTAGAACAATAACACCCTGCATTACAGGTCTGCACTGGGTGGAGGACGAGGGAGAACTCCAGCGTTCACAAAACAGTAGCACAGGGGACGGTCTCTCTTGGTCCCTCCACAGAAAAGGGAGGTGTTTTTGTTTGTCGACAGTACAGTGTTTGACTCAATGTAGTGTTCCAAAAGAAAGTCAAGATGTGCTTCCATCTATGAACCAGTGTGTCTCTTTCAGAAAGTGGCAGCTTATAGTGCAACATGAAAATCATTGACGGCTCTATTTTATTTTTGTAGTTCTGCTGAAATGGTCCAGTGTCTCACTTCAACACAAAGTAAGTTTGTGAGGAGTAGAAAGGGTTAAGGCCTCTGAATTTAAAAACACACATGGCTTTCATCAAGACATTAGAGATTTGTAGAGGTGGTTAGATTAAATCTGGAACTTGTGATATTCCTTGCAGGAAAAAAATTCACTTGGCCTGTTGTGGTTTGTCACGCAGATACACTTTAAAGTCTAGCAGCAATATTGCCACCCTGCCTTGCCAAAGCCTGATCAACAGCAATGCCTTTATTCTAATGAACACATTTCAAAATGAAAGCAGTGAATAGAGTAGAATATAATATTTAATTAGGGCTGTACACTTTTGCACCAGGGTACAGATTTGCCATCCTTCATATGTTTGAGAAAGATGTTCTTAGGGTGCTTGTTGACAGAACATTGAGAGTGAAGCTTTCTCCGTTACTCCTGCTTGGCGCATTTGCTGGAGTTTCTTGTCATTTTTATGTACTTTGCATTGAGTCACTTCTCTCAATTAAGTCCTTTTGAGGGGGCTCTGTTTGTTTAAGACTTTAGTGTGTATTAAAGGTACCATTTAACATTTTTACATGTCAGCACAAAAAATGAAGGTGATTACTTATTAACAAAAATGGCCAGGCTCAATTCCAAATGATAGGCACGCTATACGTATTTTTGTTTTGTTCCCAACCATGGGTATGCATTGCTAGAAAAACACACACGCCCACTCAGGGCATGTCTGAACTTGTTGTGATACTAGTTTTGTCCAGGCAGGCAGGAGGGGGCAGTGTTGACTCTCTGGTCCTCCGACTGAGCTCAATCAGAGAAGCCGGAGTGAGCTGGGGGTGGAGCTACATCTCAAGATATGCGGAGTTTCCCCATCCAGCTTTGCATGTCTGTCATTGACCAGTCTATGAGAGGAAAAATGTTCCGTCTCTTAAGGATTTAAAAAACAAAATCACCATTTATCACCATTACCAAGGGCCAGCAGTGTATGTTTGTTGTTCTCAGCTCTTGTTTAACAGAAGATTGGTTGTGTCATAAGCTCTTGTCTGCCATGAGCCCGTATGCCTCTGTGTGTGTTTCTTTGTGCTCATGCAGAGAGATAAAGTAGTGTGTTTTGTTCAGCTTAGTTTGAAATGAGGGATGGATCTCAGTCATCCACAGCAGCACTTGTAGTTTGATTGGCATTCTAAGAGCCCTTTAATGGAAATGGTCATCTTTAGTAACATGGGGGCTCCACTCAAGGGATCATATGGTTGTTGATTTGAATCCCAGGTAGGATAATAAACTTTTTGGCCCTTAGGCAAGGCAGCTGCATGTACTAGTCTGTGTGCTTTGAGAAATACTTTTTTTGTTTTTTTCCTATTTTTCTGAAGTAGTAGTAGTTCCTTCCTCATTGCTAGAGTGTTGTGGGTGGTTGCCATGGCTTTGCTATGCTGTTGCTAAGGTTTTCTGTGCAGTTTAGAATGTTGATATGGGGTTGCCAGGGTTGTAACAACTTCAGTTCAAATTCAGTTCAAATTCTGAAACTAAATTGGGTTTTAAGAGACATTCAATTCAATTCTGAATGGCACACAACCCTGGTGGTTGCTACAGTTGGTGTTTTTTTGTTTGTTTGTTTTTATTTTATTTTTCCTGGCTTCTCCTCAAGCCACATGATTTGAGGTAAAATGCATGTCTGTAGCATTGAGGCTGGCTCAAATTCCCAACCATTACTATGAACAATAGTAAATGTTCACCTTATTGAGTATCACTAATGATGAAAGCAACCAATGGCTAAAGGTTAATAAAAAATGTAGGGAAAAATGCAAAGCTTGTACTCAAAGTCACTGTTTATTTATCTCCATTTATTTTATAATACTGCGTAGGCTTATCTTATGGGGAAGACATTGGTGGCCCATGATCCCACACAAAAAAATTCCAAGGCGAGACAAGACAGAAAAAAGAAGAATGTGTTAGAAAGAAAGAGAGACCAGTGGCCCACCCATGAAAAGATGTCCCAAGAGCCTAGTATAGGAAAATTACAGCGTGTGAGAGTGGCACAGTGGGGCCCAAGAGGTGGGCAAATGTAATGTTTTGTGGGTGAGACGGTCCCATAGTCTCTTTACCACCAAACTGTCAGACCAGGGCCATCTAGCCGCCTCTGTGGCCTTTTGTCAGACTCTGACACACATCTGATTAAAGAATGGATTCATTTAGTGTGTCACGTGGTCATGCTTTTCCATGCCCTCAGATTTATCCTCGCATGTCCTGAGCATATACCAAAAGGGAAAAATGTGTGTTTACAAGCCTCAATTTGTGAGTCATGGACTGGGCTGCATCAGGCTGGGTGTCCATGCAAACTGGGGCACCAATGTTTCCCCTCACAGGGATTTTAGATCCCCATCACAGAATCCATTCACCTAATCATTTCATGGAGTTTTTACTCTCTCATTTATATTTCACACTAGCAGAGTGTTTTTATGGAAAGCATATTTATGAATCAGATGAGGTATGATATTATCCATGGCTTAGTTTAATGTTGAAGCGTAATTTTTCAAATGAAGGAGGGAGAGACAACCCAGAGCTCTCTCTGCTGCTGCTTGGCTTCCTTCATATTAATACTAAAGGAGTAATCCAAGAGGTCTCAAAAATAAAGAGGTGGAAAAGGCTTTAACGTGCCATGTAAACTTTGAAGAGAAGGAATTGAGTAATTATGTTCTCCTGCCGCTTTTCTGTTTATAACTGAGAGGAAACAAAAAGGCTTACCCCTAATTGTGCGGGTAGTTTATTTTATTTGTGTTACTATGCTGCTCTTTCATGTTTCCGATTAGCTTCACTCTCTCTCTCGGTCTCTCTCTCAACACTCCACTTTTCTTAATATTTGCACATTTTGCTTCTAGCAAAAAGAGACACTTCTGGGCTTCCATTATGGTATTTTGATGTTTAAAAGGAATAATGAAAAGCACTAGAAGGGCCTCTCCCTCCATAAATTCAGCATGAGATCCATATGTTATGTCAGCATCACACTCTCCGCTTCATATTGTTTTTGACTGCGCTCCAGAGTGCTTCAGCGCTCAGGGCTCCTGCAGTGTTCTTGACGAATTAGACAGAAATGTGGTGTGCTGTAGCTCAAGGTCTGGGTCGTGTCGACACACTCACCTGCACGGACTCAGTTTCACTGTGCCATAATGCTGTTAGGCTTCAGGTAGCTGATGAATGCTGGGTGGATCCTACTTTTATATGGAAGGATTTTGGTGAAGCCATTAAGATTACTATTTTATTACCAAATTGACTTGATGAGAGACTAAATTTGGGCATGGCTTAGTTGACGCATCGCTGAGCCCTGCCTTAAAAAATGTAACTGTCCCATGTTTAAATTTAATTTTTCAGAAATTGTCCAAACAAGAACAAGAAAGGCAATTAACAATTACAAAAATTGTAAAATTAAAGAATTAAAAGAAACAATTAACAATTTAGTCCGCATTGAAAAGTTCATAGCACAAAGGGAAGAGATACTGATGTGTAGTGTATTATATCTGTGATAGTCTTTTCTTTTAACAGTTTTAATTTTCAGTTACTGTGCGCGAGTAGTACTCTCTAGTCCGGTTTTGTGTGATCTAACAGACACCTGGTAGAAAGTAACACAATTTAGAAATAGCACTAAACTCCAGCAAGATAAAGTTCTTTTATGCAAAACCATTGATATTTATCATATCATTGATATTTAAGAGTTTCATCAGCTTGACGTAACCAAACACGATGCCAGTTTAAATGCTGAATGGAGGATGACAGAGAGCCGCAGCGGAGAGAAGAGTTAACGTGAACTTGAATTTAACATTAAACAATGGAACGGCTTCAGAACACTTGGAATATAGTGCATGGAAACTTTATGGTGCTTTATAATGTTTTTGTGCCTTTCGTGGGGCTTAACCGTCTGACCGATACCCGATCTGGCAGAAAATGGCTGTATCGGAGCCAATACCGATACTGAGTATTGGATCGGTGAATCCATAGTTTCTGTACAATGACGTTATCATGGATATCACTTTTCAAATTGTGACAGGTGTTTGCCTTGATTCAGGTTCACAGTTTCGATTTTTAATAACATTGCTGCATAATTTCTTTAAATAAAGTGCCAAATAAAAATGGTTTGCAATGGCACACTGTGTTCCAAGAGTAACATTTGTTTAGTTTTAACCAATTTATGCGCATATTGTTTTGAAAATTAGACTATTCACAAAAATCGTGCTGAGAGCCAAGACAGGACAGAAATGGTATCCCACAGTTCAGTGTGATGGCCATTGTGATTTTATGGTGCAGTCTAGCAGCCTTTACCCTCCCTGTATAAGTGTGTGCCTCTGTATCTAGTTTTGCAGATTCTCTAGCCACAGATGCTGTGTAATCTGAAGTCCCTGCTGATGGATTACAAAATATTAGATCAAATAGTGAGTAAATCATTCTTTTTCTAAACAAAACTATCAAAGTTCTCCAAGATGACACTGATATATATTGTATGAGCTGGTGTGGTGGAGTCAGGGATGGGTTTTGGATGCTTGTCGGGCAGTTTGAGCGCTGGTTTTTGTTGCACTGAGCCCCAGTGGAGCATGAATCACTCGCACTGAGTCAGCACCAGACCTGTAGGCCGAGGAAAGTAAGCAGCTCAAGTTTCTTACCACCTCTGTCTCTGTTTTGCTTCTTTTTTTCACACTGTCTGTCCTTTTCTCAAATATGCATCCCAAAGTGTCAAAGTGGATGTGTGAAATATGTGGGTGTTACTTTTCTGTATTTAGCTGTTATTTTTATCCAAAATGACTTACAAAAGAGGAGCAAAAGCAATGCATCAAAGAGCCACCTATATTCGAAAACTGCAATTCCAGTTTTTTTAGATTAGGAAGCAAGGAAAACAAGAGTTACAAGAGTTAAATCTTTTTTTTCCAAGTTAATTCATATAAATGGTATGTAGGACAGAAGAAAAATGATACATTAAAAATTATGTGAAATAATATAATATACAATATATAGTATATACTATATACACACACATGCACACAATTGCAAATTATTCAACCCCCGAAGACTGTAATAATTTACAATTTACAAATGTAAGCTTTACTAAAGATCCAGAGTTTTTTTAAAGGGGTCCTAAGGCTTTTTCACTTTTTCAACTTTAGTTAGTCTGTAATGTTGCTGTTTGAGCATAAAAAAGATCTGCAAAGTTACAAAGCTCAAAGTCCACTCCAAAAGGAGATATTTTATTTAACAAATCACTTTTCAAAAACTACAACGAACGACTCGTTTGGACTACAACGCATATTTTCCAGGATTTGTGATATCACAAATACCGACGAATGGGACGAGACCTGGTTGAGCTGCACTAGAGAAGGCAAGGAGTGTTATCACTATGTCGGAGACACGCTAGCTTTCCCAAGGCAGACAAACTTAGAGTGGTTACAATCATCCGGGTTTAAATCGCGCTCAAATTGATTTGATTTTGATGCAATATTTACACTGAAGCTCACAGGCGGCTATGGTAAGGGGCGTGACATTTCCCGACCAGGCGCCGAGTGCTGCCAATCACAACACACACTGGCCCAGCTAACCAATCACAGCACATTTCGTATTTCAGAAGGCGGGCCTTCATTTGATACAGGAACTATTCGAGCCGTTCATGCCAGACTGGGGAGAGAGGTGTTGTAATAATGTAAAATATGTGAAAAATAATGTTTTTCAAACAACCTAGTATGAGAGCCTGTTCTAGTACACCCCCAAAACAAAATCAAGACTTTGTAAAAGAGCATAATAGGACCCCTTTAAAAATTGCATCTATAGCAGTTTAGTGGCAAATTGAGAGTAATGTATATATATAATTTTTTTTGTAATAGTCATTGTCTTAATTATTCAGCCCCTATTCGGCGCTGCTGTTTTAAGTCACTTATTTGTATGGTGTGGTACAAATTGTATTAAAACACATTTAAGCCTTTAGAAACTCTATAACAATACTGAATTAGCTTGAGCTGTTTCATATAAATACATTTAGCCCATACATGTGCAAATTTGGCCAAGTCAACAGAACTCTCACAAAAGTTGTAGAGAACAAAATGTTTTTTGTTTTTTTTTTACGTTAGAAAGTCCTAGGCTACATGAAGATTTGCAAAACACTAAAAGTTTCTAGAGACACAGCTGGCAGCCTTATTCATACGTTTAAAATGTTTTGTACCAGAAAACCTTCAAGGGCATTGAAGAAAAAGCACAGTGTTATTAAGGGGAATAAAATTCTTGATCAGAGCAACTGAGAAAACCCTCAATTTACTGCCAAAGACTTATAAGATCACCTGATGAAAGGAGAAAAAAAAAACATTTCAGTGCAGAGGCTAAGAGCACTAAACCAGCATGGCCTTCATGTCATGACACCTCGCCGAATGCCACTCTTGACCAAGAAGAACATAAAAGGCTGACTTGAAATGCTAACATTAATTTGAATAGACCTGAAGAGTGTTTTATGGAGTGATGTGACCAAACTGGATCCAGAGCTTATAAGCAGAACAACCCCATCTCCGTGGTCAAACATGGAGGTGGACCAGTCTTGTTATGGGGGTACTTTGCTGTTGCAGGGAGAGGAAATCTTGACTGTATGAAGGACATCATGGATTCTTTGAAAAATCAGGCGAGGAATGTGTTCAAGCGAGGAATGTGTCAAGAATGCAGAGAGGTGACGCTTAGAAGCTTATAAGCACTTACAGAGGCCGCGTTTATTGGAGGTTATAAAGAATTAAAGATTCTGCTCAAAGTTTACATGGCAAAATTTTGGTTGAAAATTTTTCATCCACTTTACGTTCTCAGAATCACTCAAATGTGCATTAATAAACCTTCTATAGTAGTTTACTGATGTTGAATTGTTTTCATAAAATTTGGTTCTCGGCAGCAAAATGTCTTGCGGGTCATTGAATAATTTGGATTGCAACTATATATAAAATTGTTATTTTTAAATGAAATTATAATTGTTTATTCCTTGTATATGTGACAACACTTCACAAAAACAGACACATTGTGATTTTGTTTCTTGTATTTTTGTTTTGGTGGTTTAATGATAGCAATATTCCACATATGGGTCAGAGTTTTGGAAAAGAAAAACACTTTAGGCATCCTAGATGCAATTCTGATGGTACATTTTCCACTGGGGAGAAAAGAACTGTTGGAGGACACACAAGTCGGGACAGATGTTTTCTTTAGTAGACGATTTGTATGTCTTTGATTTGAATCACTGAAGTCACTTACATCACAGAGTAGCGGATTATTGTTCT
The DNA here is from genome assembly GCF_001515605.1 of Sinocyclocheilus anshuiensis. Lineage (NCBI taxonomy): Eukaryota > Metazoa > Chordata > Actinopteri > Cypriniformes > Cyprinidae > Sinocyclocheilus > Sinocyclocheilus anshuiensis. The sequence continues at coordinate 871,703 of NW_015552565.1, forward strand.
TCTTGTTTGATTGAATTTATGTATTATGTTGCTTTTCCTTATAATAAGGAATACATACATGTATAAAGCCAACTGGCGGGCAGTGTTTTTTACTTAAAGGGTTAGTTCACCCAAAAAAAAATTCTGCCATTAATTACTCACCCTCATGTCGTTTCAAACCCGTAAGACCTTCGTTCATCTTAGGCTGGACGTAAACAACGTATGCTGTTCTGTGTCAGCTGCGTCATGCCGGATCTGTTTCCTACGTTGTTGTGATTTGATCTGAACGAAAATAGCGTATTGCTGTCTATGCAGAGTCAGAAAGCTCTCAGATTCCATCAAAAATATCTTAATTTGTGTTCCGAAGATGAACGAAGGCCTTACGTGTTTGAAACAACATGAGGGTGAGTAATTAATGACAGAATTTGAATTTTTGGGTGAACTAACCCTTTAAGTCTTGTGCTTGGTGAGTATTAATTTTGGACTCTGTGTCAGTGAGAAAGTGAGTCATAGCTTTTGCATTTTGTTTGATACAGTTTCTGTACCTGATTGTTTGTTGGTTTGTCCAACAATGGGTGTGGAGACACAAATGCTCTACAGATGTGGCCTGCCTCTCTATCTCTTTGTAAAAAATATATTTTTAGTAATTTTTCTGGCTCTTCCCCCTCCCTCTCATTCCTCCACTACTGTTGGGCATTTCTCAACCAAAAGATCACAATACATGGAAAGAGGACATACTTCCCTTTGCTGCTAGTCATTAATGTCCTGCTTTGAAGTCGTCTCTGGGCTGGTTCAAACGAGCACGGCACTGTCTCTAGTGTACGAGGATCAAGGCAGTCGGATCAGAGCAGTCTTTGACCATGTCCCTCAACATAAAAAGCAAATGTGGCTGAGGGTGAATGAAATAAGAGGAGAGCTTAAGTGCAAACACACGCTCACACAGCTCTGTGATGCTCAGGATGTCTGCGAGAAGGGCACATGCCAGAGCTCAGGAGGTCACTGCTATGCCACGTTTGAGCATCTGTTTACTACGTTCCTCACAGTTACTGCTGTTCTTTCAGTTGTACTTGGGAAAGAAAGTTTACTTTCTCAAGTACAGAAACAGTCTAGATGAAATCATGTTGGTGAAGAGCTCAGGTGGGTTTAGTTGCCATCAATTTGAAGGAGTCGTTTTTAACCTGAGGTCCACTTATAATTTTTGTGATGCCATCATTTAGTTTATCGTGACTATTTTTCATCCTCTCAATTTTTTTTTAGAAATAAACAGTCTTTTTTGCCACTGTACCCTTTAAGGGAATATTTTACTCAAGCTTTTGTTATTCTGTTATATTTATTCTGTTATTTTGTTATAGCATTTGTCTATTATTCATCTCGTTCATGTCTTAAATTTTGGAATGTTCATCATACAAAGCAATTGTTTGACTTCAGAAGGCTGGAACTATATTGCACAAGTCATATGGACTACTTTTATAGTGCTTTTGCATAATTTTTCAAGCTTGGAAGTCTCCGTCCCCATCCACTGTAAAAAAAAAAGTGACCAGTACTTGATGTACTTAACAGAAGTAATGACAGATCTTTTCTTCCATAGGCCGGTGCTACACATAACTGGGAATAGCACAATTTTGGGCAGACTTTCGCATTGTACTCTTGATGTTTATTGTTCTGAGATCTGGGAAATAATCTACAATATCCTACTTCCTCATCACCTCATTGTGACTGAGCAGACCAAGATTCTCAGCATGCAGTGGTCGTTGTTGGTGTAAATGCGTACAGTCATGCATTTTTGTATGAGTCAATGGGTCATTTTCGGCGGTTTGTTTCAATAAATTATCGTTTTTTGGAAGTGTTGAGTTCTGAAAGTTACGGTTTGTTTTCATGATTTCACCTCTTTAAAGGGGTCATATGATGCAATTTCAATTTTTCCTTTCTCTTTGGAGTGTTACAAGCTCTTGGTGCATAAAGAAGATCTGTAAAGTTGCAAAGACTAATAATGTTCTTTTTAGCAGCATCATATGACCCCTTTAATATGTCAGATTTCCAAGTTATTAAAACAAAATTTTGATGTAGGGACCAGGAGACATGGTGCACTACATCAAATAAATGGTGTGTGGGGCTCACAAATTTCTTATTGACGTGTAATTGTTACTTTCGCACTAAAGTAGTATAAATATCAGAAAAGCTGATGAAAGCCTTTTTGACTCAAAGCATGGTTTATATGTAACATGGAGGGGTTGACTCAGAGTACAGCAAACATTGTTTAATTGATGTGTTTTTGTGAGGATAAATTTAGCCTTAAACATCTGTGAGCGAGCCAGAAGGCTCATAAAGGCCTACAGCCACTTGCTGCCTGCGCTGCGGCCTAGATACAGTAGATTTACATCTGCGGTGTAAAAAGTACTGAGAAGTTATCTACATTGTGCCTTCTGGGGGTTTTAGCAGTGATTTTTTTTCTTGGTTTTGAGGCTTTTTGGCTCATTTTCCTGCACTACCATTGCTATTTTAATGCATGTCCTGCTACAATAAACATTCTCCATAGTTTATTTCCATTTAGCATTTGTCTAGTTCATACGCGCTTGTCGTCTGACACTAAGCATTGTTGTCTCTGAGGAATGTGCAGTGGAATTTTTATCGGATGCTTTGGTGACATCATGCTGCTGTTATCTGGTGACTTCAGAAGGACATTTTTAATACACAGTTTAAGTTTCTAGAACCTTTTGAAGTTGAAGAAACAAAAGGCCACATGCATGACATATCCAATATTTGCGGTGCCTTTGAAGAAAGAAAACAAGCATCTATGATCTTTGTGACAAAAGGCATATTTAGATGACAAAAGTTCTCATGGAGACATATATTTTACTTTCTTCAGCTTGATTGTCAGACTATTCAGCCTTTGTCAGCTTTCTTGCATTTGTTGGGCATATATCATTGCCCACATCAAATACACATTGACATCTAACAATGTCTTTTTGTTTTTTTTAAACCAGCCTCTTTTAGTGTTTAGTCATTGCAACATGTTACACATTAGGGATGTGTAAAACTACAGATTTTCAAGGTTTACTTGTCACTGGGTTGCCTGAATTACTAGTTGGCTCATCGGCCTTAACTAGAGGTGCTGTGTTTTTTAGCTGGCGTTACATAAGACACGTTTTTGCATTTAAAAACAACTAGATGGAATGTAATGTTAATTATTAATGCTAATAAACTAGTCAGCTTCCCATGTACTTGTTTATTGTTGCATAACAGTGGACGGGTCATTCATCCACAGTTCTACATGGTAGGAGGCAGCATAAATGAATTTAAATCACTTGACGGACTCTATTTGAGAAATGCTGTCCCAGGACATGGGAGGAGAGAACAGGCGCAGAGATGGAGGGATGCAGTGGGCCATTCAGGAAGCTTATTGTAGTGGAACGGCAGCAAACTATCCATTAATCTGACTGGCATTTCAACTACATGCCTGCACGTTGATCGCATCCTTCTTGGCCCAACTTGGGGATGTCTAGTCAACACCTCCGTATGACCGAATAACCTGATCTGGACTGAAAGAGGAGAGAGAGAGGGAAATGAAGTGAAAGAGAGTGTGAGAGGTACATAAACATCCCTCTCGATCTCTTCCTGTCTCACTGAGAGAGGTGGGGTGATAGTCGGGCCCTGAGGTGATCTTGTGGCTTCAGTATTCTCCTCTCATGAATCCGATGTTTGCGTGCCTCTTCTGTCTTGTCTCATCCGCTGGAATCCAATTTTCTTCAGCCAGTCTCTGTATGACCCAAGCAAAACGAGATGCATGTGCTCTAATACCTAACCCCCAAATATAAAAAAGACAATAAAGATTGTCTTGACAACAATGTACATAGGGTCTGATCTGGATTTAGAAACATTTTAGAATTTTTTTTTTATTTATCCTTTACCAGTGGGTTAATTAACACTTATTTTGTGAAGTAAAGTTGAACAAAATAGACAAATGTATTGGAAGAGACAGACAAAAACACAAGGACAAAAAAAGGGAAGTGGAATGGAATAAGGAAGTGAATTGCACAAAACCTGTCTATAAGAATGTCCATTATTACATATATCATTCGGAAATTTTTTCATAAAAAAAATAATTTTATATATTATTATAATAAAAGTTAGTATAATAAAAGTTAAAACAGCATAGGAAATTTAGGAGTAAATTTAATTAAAACTTAATTGTATTTGTTTTATAAAGTTATTTGTTTATTTATTTATTTATTATTTCTGCAGGTTTTGGCCTTCCATACATATAAGTATTTGTTATCCTGCATTTAATTTGTACTGATTTTAGAAAGGAAATGACTGTGTGACTTGCACTAAGGTAAAGAAATGTCCACTCATTGGCGTCCTGCTTGATTGTGAAATGTTGATCTGCAGAGATCTGTTGAGCCTGCACAAGCCTCATCTTTTAGCTCAGAAATTACAGCAGCCAGATTCAGGACACAGCACTGAAGTTCAGATGAATTATGTGTAAAACATAGGAGGAAAAAAATCAACAGCCCATTGAGCAATAGAACTGGGATAAAGTTTAAAATGAAAGCATAGTGCTGTGTGCGTGTATGTCAGATAAATAGAGACAGTGTTAATTTACGAGTGTGTGTGTAAATTAGAGTGCACATGCACTGGTTTTCTGTGACCTCATCAGCACTCCCCCTCTGTGCCCATATAGGTCCATTTCTGGCCAAACGTATGTTAACAAGGTCGAGAAATCGCATGTTTTGATAGCATATTTGATCAGGAGCCAGCCATATCTCCCTCCCACTCCCGCTCATGTTTGCTGGACTTGGCAAGCGCAGTAAGCCACGAGAGTTACACATTAACCCCTGCAGGATCTGTGACCTAATCAGAGGACAAACTCAGATCTGACTCAGACCCCGCATCCCCAACAAAGTGTCTTTATGGACGATCATAAATAAACGCGGTTGATTTATGCCCGTGTGTGTTTTTTTCACAGCCTAAATCAACTGCTCCAAGGCAAATGCATGGACGGACTTTTGGCAGACTGAAGGCCTTATGCTTTGGCGGTTTTTATTCCAGTTCAAACCTGAATGAAAAGGTTATGAGTGTGAAAGAAGCAAGACTGGGTGAGAATAGCACAGTTTGATCAAAGTGTATATGCATTTTTCAAATGTGTTGTCACATTGCCTGAGGCGACAATGACAAGTTATGAAAAAACAGATGATGGGAATCTTTGCAGGGACTTACAATAAGGAGTTTGTCTGCTGGCCAAGTTTCTAGATGTGTGTGTATATATGTCAGGAAAATGTCTTTACCATTTTCATTTTTTCATAAATAAATGAAATAATATATACATACATACATTAAGCTACTATTTTAGAATAACCTGAAAAAACACATATACAGTAATAAATTCATAAATACTTTTTTACTGCACTGCCAGAGTTTTTCACTTGATCCAAGTATAAATGTTAAAAACAAGCAAATCTGGCAATGTAGTAAAACAAGTAAATATTTTTAATATCTCATGCAGTGTTTTGCTTTTAGAATAGCAAAGGATTTGTAGATAATTACGTATTTTTCAGTAAAAATAATTTAAAATCAGTACAATACTAAAATTACTTTCGGAGTTCTTTATTGTAAATTTCAACCTGTCAAAGTTATGATAACAAGTCACTCTTACAAATTTCAGCAAAACGTTACATTAGCTAGCTAGATATTGACACATTTATGACTTTGCAATAACAATATTCAGTACAAAATTTTTTGCAAAGCATAAAAAGACATATGCATGATCAGAGAATGATCATATGATCGCATGACGAAACATAGTGACAATGCAGCACTGGCTCGATGGTGCAAGTGACAGTCCCACCAACTAGCCCAAATACTTTTCTGGCCCAAGGCTGCCATACTCTGCCTATTCAGATGCCTGTGAGATAATCTGCGCGATCTTGAAACTTTTGTTTTCATTTTAGTTTTTTAATAAGCAAAAAAAGATGTGAATGTGAGAGAAATTACATTGCCATCATAAACACGTGAGCCACTGCGGTTTATGACATTGTAGTCAGCAAAACTCTGTGTGGACTGCACCTTGCCTTATTTTTTTATTAGCCACTGTTGCAAACCCTCAGTCCTGTGGAAAAACATGAATGACGTGAATGTGCTGAGAAAAGGGGAACTCCAAGATAAGTTAGAGAACTTAAAGTATTAATCATGAATAGGATATGGCATAGGTGAAAGACATGGTGGTCAGTGAGTCATCATGTGATCTTGAATGGTTGTTTTCACTGTGGCTCTTTTTTAAACCAAACAAACTTAAACCAAACAAAGCAAAGTTTTTGAGTGTATCACATATATTAATGTGCAAGTCTGCAGTTGGTAGATGTTTTAGATCATGCGTGTGATTCACACCATACTGATGGTGGAAACACCAGATTGAAAAAAGTAATTTTTAGAAAACAAACCAATTATGAGCACAGATGGTATCTCTTGGGTCCTCTCCTAAAGCCAGTGTTCTCCATTACACATTTTTGTGTTCCGTAATTGAAAACATCAGAGAAAAAGCCTCTTTTTATTAGTCTCATAATGAGCAAAATATCCATTTATTGTTTCATTGTCCAGTTAAGAACTAAAACAAGTGTGCATTGCTTTTTTTTCTTTTTTTTTTTTTTTTTTTGCAAAAT
>NW_015552565.1:878347-892869 GCF_001515605.1 Sinocyclocheilus anshuiensis
GTTTTTTTTTTTTTTTTTTTTTTTTTGCAGAATTTGCACTTTTGTATTCATTTTGGCAGTGATCGTGGCTGCAGTGGATTGCTAGTTCAAGGAAGGTCATTTCAGCTTTGAATCATATGAATCAGCCATTACTAATATGAAGGCATTAATGGAGAAGCTGAAGTTGCATGTACTTGAATGTGTTGGTGATGCTCCTTTTCTCGGCTCAGTATAGACGCCCTTGCGCTAACCGGGAAAACTCAGTCTGCTAGAGAATTAAAATGTCAAAGAAACACACATACAGACTTTAGTTCTCCTCACCCATTTGGCTCTCATTTTCCAAATGAGTCAAATTTCTACTGAAAGTTTTAGAAAGAAAAGAGCATGTGTTGTGGTGGGTGTGTTCTGATTGACCTGGTGTTCACAGTCTCTAGTCATCAGGTAGTGAGTTATCATCTTTTTCGTTTCCTGTTGGGTCTTACTTTGAACTTCCTGTGTGAAGCGTATGTGAGGGCTTGCTGCTTTTCTGTGCATCAGTGGGCTTTCAATCGTCTCACGAGCTTCATGTATATATGACTAGTGTTGAAAGATGCAAATTGACTTCTGTAGCCATTTAGCTCCTTTCTGGATGCATGAAAGTCATGGGAAATGATTGATAAAAAGGCTTGTAAGGCCTTAGAATTACAACAAAGCTGCCTCTAGGATGACCCAAGATAAAAACATTAAAAAAAATGCATGGCTTTGACATCTAGAAACTGAGACTTGTTGCCATGAGACAGTAGTGAGGCCTTTCACAGGGTTGTCCATCTTTAAATAAACGGAGCCTGTCTGAAACCAGTAGCTGTGTCTTTACAGGACTGCGAACTGGAGCCTGCTGTCTCTGACTTGACCACAAAGCCTAACCACCGCCCGTGCAGGATGACGCTGCCTCGTACTCCAACAACAATTAACTCCACTAAGCAGTGCATGAAAAAGGCAAAAAAGAGCTCAAGGAGCAAAATGGGCTTTATTTTCATAGATTGTGTTACAAAACAATCGCAAACATTGATGGAAAAGTCACAATGGCTTGTTCTGTAGAGGAAACCTCAAATGGTCCATAGGCTATGCGAACATTTATTGTGCGTGCATCTCAAATAATGGGTCATTTAATTTATGTGAATATCTTTTACATCCTTAAAAATTAATTTGTTGTCAAAATTTTGTGGATGACTATGTACTGGCAAGTAACATCAATTACAGTCATGCCAAGAAGAATCCTAAAAAAAAAAACTTAATACTTTGCACTGACATATTCCTTTTTTCATGTATATATATAATCGTTAATGCACAGCTAGCCATGCATTATCTCTTACATATATATCACATCACCAAGGTTGCACTTATTTGATAAAAAAATACAATAAAATAATTTTCATCAGCTATTACTCCGGTCTTCACATCATCCTTCAGAAATCATTCTAATATGCTGATTTGATGCTCAAGAAACATTTATTATTATTATCAATGTTGAAAATAGTTGTGCTGCTTAATATTTTTGTGAAAACCATGATACATTTTTTCAGGTTTTAAAAGTTTAAAAGAACAGCAATTTTTTTAAATACATATTTTTTTTACATTATAAATGTCTTTATTGTCCCTTTTGGTCAATTGTATGCATACTTGGTGAATAAAAATATTAATTTCTTTAAAAAAAAAAACCTTACTGTGACCTTAAACTTCTGAACAGTAGTGTATTTATTTTACTTACTTTTTTTGTATTTATTTATTCATTTTTTTAATATGAATATTTATTTTTATATATGTATTTATTTAAAAAGCCAGTAGGTTTCAGGTACATCAGAGGCATGATTTGCTGCTTGTTAGTCTGTGTCAGGTACTGTATTAGCCAGATATTAAAAGTGACAGACAAACTCTCATTTGAATTTCATGTGGTCTTCTTGAAAGAGCCCATTTTTACTCTGTATTTTCCCTTGATGGGTATGGAAATGGCATCAGCGGATTCACTTCCTGCTTCCTCCTCCAACTTTGATACAGACTGCTTTAGTAACAGGCCACAAACTTTCGGACCTGTTTTGCGTGTCTTCGCTATTTACCATTTCTGTTTTGATTGGCAGTCCACATAGGGTGACATCACCTACCAAACACAGATTCTGACATCCAGGACACTCAAAGAACGAAGGAGTTTGCACTACCACAGTATATTTACAGGGAGATGAGTTCAACGTTTTCCCTGTAATTGTTTGGAAACCGGAGTAGCCATGCTGTCCACTTTGTAGTTTTGGTTACATTTCAGGGAGGGCCTTTGTGAAGAATTTGCACAGTTCTGTTTGTGTTTAGGTGTGTGTATAGTCAGCATGCGAAAGGGCGTGTGAGATTTAGAAATGTGTTGTGTATATGTGCTTTATGTGACGAATGGGCGAGAGCAAATGCTGTCATCAGCTCCGAGCGACTCCACCAGTCGACTCACGTGCACAGGCTGTGCCTTCTGACCATTAGCTGGTGACTAAACTCTCACGTTGGAAATCCACCGCACTTTCCCACTCACACCCTGCCTTATGTTACTGTCCATCTGACCAACAGCAGCGTTCTCACCGACGCAGGTCAGTCATGCTCATCTCTGACCTACATTGTTCTCTCTGTACCTCTGTTGAACTTAATTGGCATATAGGCACTGTTCTAACTTCTAATAGATGCAAGCTGTCAGCTGCCAGTAGAAAATTGCCCATGAATTTATGGCCTAACTGCGTCCGAGGCATGCTTGTTTATTTTATTTTGCATAGCTGCGAATCGTTAACTCACTGTGGCAAAAGATTTATGTCATGATAATTGCTTCATATGTCATTCTTGTCAAGCAATCCATTGGTTAAGTGTGTGTACAAACATGTGTACTGACAAATGAATTTGCTTAATCTTAAAAATATCCAAACATCCTTTAAGTAAAATTATGAATGATATTGAGACTTAAGAATATAGACTGCACTTCAAAAGTTTTATGGCCAGTAAGATTTTTTTTTTATATTTTTGAAAGAAGCCTTATGCTGAAGCTAAAGCTGCATTTATTTAATCAAACATACAGTAAAATTAATAAAAATCATATTGTGAAATATTATTACTATTTAAAAGATCTGTTTTGTATTTTAATGTATTTTAAAATATAAGCTGATATGCCGATTTGGTTCTTAAAAAACATTTGTGAAAATCGTTGTGCTGTATATTTTGGCAAAAACTATTATACAACAGAAAGTTTAAAAGAACAGCATTTATTTGATTTACAATGTCTTTCACTTTTGATAAATGTAATAAATTAGGTAGGCCTATTTCTCATTGGCAAATATTAATTTTTTTCCTAATTTAAGCATGTATTTGACAAATTTTATATAGTACTTTTTTTTTTACATAATTATATTATTTTCATAATTGGTGACTAATACCAGAGAGACCCTGATTTGTTGTTACTATAGTTAGATTGTTTTGTTAGCACTATAAAAGCAACAACGTACAATGCTCTTTGCACATGATTTTACAATTTTCCCTAAATTGTAAATAAAAGATCCGGTGAGTAAAAGTTGACCTTTCACAGCAATTATTGAGCATTTAGAAAATGGTCACTCATCATCTGAAGGAGGTGAGCCTCACCTCGATAACGTTTTCATTTGAAAGAATGAGGAATTAAACAGATAAAGAAGGGTGTGGGTAATACCAGAGCACCTTCATTATATGTCCCTGCAGACAGTCTCTAATGACAGATAAAGGCATCTGGAGCAGAAGGTAGAACTTCATTTTAGCACGTCACCAGGCTGGAAAGTCCAGTAGAGCAAGTCTTTCAATTAACTAAGCCAACACAGCAAAGGCAACGCCCAGAGAGCGCCCAAGTGCTCATTGATTTTGTAGCATTATGCGAATAGAAAAATTTATTTATGAGGAAATCAATGCTCTTTTTGCTCACAAAGAATGTCTTAATCTATCAGGTGCTTCAAGTGTCTCCTGTCTGTCTGTAATTCGTTTAGTTTCATTTTTTTGTGCTGATAGGATGCATTACTAGCAGAACTGAAACTTAAAATTCCAAAGAGGTAGAACTCATTTGTGTAAGCAGATATAGTTACTTTATAGTCCTTTATCTAATCACAGTTTCTGCTTTTATGCATGTAATGAAGTTTTAAGCATCAGATTTATCAGCTATTTGCTTTAGTTATGATAGCACAAAAGCAAGGACACCACTAAAGTTGAGTTTCGCTTCTGATATCACATGTGACATTTGTCTAAGGATGGCCACATGCTCTGAATACTGATAAGGCCTTAGATTGATCATCTTAGATTGACACTTCAAGAAAAATTGAAAAGCCGCTGAAGCTTCCTAACAGAACTGGGTGACTCTTGATTTCTCTTTTCACATACTTTTTTGTGCATACTTGTACCATGAAAACTTGGCACCCAGCCCTGTTGCACTGTGTGCTAAGATCATTTGGGGTAATGCTGATGGGCTGCATGCTTCATCTTCAGTACCGAAAGAAGGGATTGCCCGCTGCACGCTCGGCTTTAATCAGGCATTACGTAGTGCCATAGTGTGGTCTGTGGTTTCAGCTCAGATTTTAAGCCTCAACTATTCTGTGGAAATAAAACACCCGGATTTGCCAGTGCTAAATATGTCTGGAAATAACCAAGACTGGCTGAAAATAGAGTGGCTAGGGTATCATTATCATTAATAAAGAATAAATCTGTCATCTGATAACATCTGAAAACAGGCAGCGTTTTAGGGGTTCCAGTGACTTGCAGTGGTGTAATTGCAGTGTGAGCAGTGCTTCTGAATGAGCAGTCAGCTATTTTCAGCACTTATGCTGTGTGTTACTTTTAAGAGCTCTCTGGTTCTACTTTTAGCTGATGCCCTTGCAAGTCTTTTTTTCTCATTTCCTTAACACATGCTTTATTACAATATATTGGCACTGTACCTACAATGTATTTATCTTTACAAATGCCAGTATAAGAAATTTTATTCAAAAATGAAAATTGTCATTTACTCACCTCCATATTGTAACAAACTTTTATTTAGAAGCAGAAAATTTGACACAAAAAGATAAATAATATTAAAATATCAGTCGCTGTTTTCTGTGCGGTTACAGTGAAAGTGGATGGAGGTTTTCAATCTTTAATTGATTCAAGTTTTTATATCTTTGTGTCAAACAGACTTTACTGATAATCTGCCCCTCTAGTGGGCTGTTAACCAGATCATTTTGAGTTACTGAGTTAAACTTGAGAGTCAGATCAGTCTGATTCATGAACAAATCATTCAGTCAATTTTGTGAACTGATTTGATTACAAAGCACACCAGAAAACCACTTTTTTTTTTTTTTAAGTGGTTCAAGACACAAAAGCGGTTTTCCATGCACTGTGTTAGGGGCATTTTTTTTTTTTTACCTGCGTATACAGCACCTTTTTTGATATATTTCCCTTACTTTAGATGTTTCATGCACTTGAACACTTTTTAAAAACCTGTAGGAAAGCCACTTTTGTGTTTACATGACCACATAAGACTCGTTCTCTGGCAGAAACCCAGATGTGCTAAAGTGCTTTCTCTTAATCCTTGAAACTGTGCAAGGAAAACATTGTTCACTTTTACATGATGCATGTAAAATAAACCCTTCAATAAACCATTTTCCTAAGTGGAGAGTAAACTTTATCAGTGAGTTGAACTCGAGAATTGGTGTGACTCATAAACAAATCCTTTAGACAGGTGTTGTGAACTAAAGCAACCATTTCTTAGAAAAGATTCAGTTATGACTCATGAACTCAAGATTGTTGATGTCAATTTCTTTGCTAAATAATGACCCAAATTTTGGTCTGTTCCACACACAAAGCTGTCATATAGCTTCAGATGACCCGTAATATAATGTTATAGCTGCGGATCATAATAGACCTTGAGCATGTGAAATTTTATTGGACAACGCAACAAATAGGATGGTGTCACGCTTCTGTTTTCAATAAACGATAAATCAAAGTCATGCATTCAGTGAATAATTTGTACAGCTACTCCACATTTTTTTGCCCTTTTAAACATTTGAAAGCTTCTCCTTTAGTGTTCCCATGAAAGTCAGTCAATTCATATGGGTTTGGTACAACATGAGAGTGAGTAAATGATGACTAGAAGCAGCATTTCTGACATCTTTGGGCGTTTATCCGTCTTTTGTGCTTTGAATAACAGGATTAACAAGTCCTCTTCTCTGAATTTCAAATCTGGAGTGGTTGCCATGGCATCTTGATGACCAGTCAACAAACATAGTAGCCAATTTAACCATTCCCCTTTTCTCTTTCTTTTTTTTTGTTGTGGACAGTTCCAACCACCCTTTTCTCCACCCTTCTCTAATGGCACCCTTGAGAAGATGGACACCCATAAAGGTCTTCCATGAGGTCAGTTATCTTCAGAATCAAGGCACTGCAAAATGAGAGAGAAGTTAGAATCTCTGGTCACACTGGATCTCAGGTCATTATGGGATGTCCCCGCTGTCACATTTAAGTCAAACGTGAACTTCTGATGTTCACCACCCACTTCATAAGACTGCTCTTTGTTTTGAGGGCTGGAACATTAATGACTCGCCATTAGAAAATCATGTAGGACTGTCTCTGTATTTAGATACAGTATGGTTGTAGGTCAGACAGAAATGTCAACTAACATCTGATGCGCTACCAGTACTATGTTGTTAAAATAACCTGGTAAAGTCCCGATACCCCAATCAGATCTTGAGTTTTGTGGATTTTAGTCCATGTCTATAAGCTTTAAAAAATATATCTTTTAGCTATCTGCACATTTAAAATGTACAGTTCTTTTTCGGTAAAAACAGATTTATTTTGCATTTAAATTTTTTGTCCAATCAAATGCTGTCTATAATAAGACTATCCTGTCCTCATACCACCTGCTTCTGATTAGAAATGGGAAGCAGCAAATCATAGTTTGCGGCCATGGCATAAACTAAAGTCTGTTGGCTAAAAGGGATGAGTTAGTGTAATAAGGCATTGCAATAGTGAAAAAGTAAATTCAAGGATAGGACTAAATATACTTTTACTTCATTCAACATTGAAAATAATTGCAAAAAAATTATGCATTCCAGAATACAGTCCAATCCACAGTAATCATATTTTACCCAGTGCTTATGTGTGTGCTGTACATTTTTACATTTTACTGTTATGCCATTACTTTAGCAACATGCTAACGACCAACTGTACAAGTGCAACAGCCAGTTTCTTGAAGTAAAAATCCCATTGATTGACTGATTTTGAGAGATAATTTACAAACCTTTAAAGACTATGAGGTTGACTATGGTTGTTAATCCATGGTATATGCTTTGGTTCAATCATCAGCCCACATCATTTCAACTTGTTTTTTTTTAAATAATCATTTTCAGCAGCCAAATTGCCTGTGCTACATTACCCATGACTCTGTAGAGAAATCTCCAATTAAAGAATCTTGCCAAAAGAACACTTTAGTGCCCGCTCACTCCCATGAAGTACTGCGAATGGTGTGGAGTCAACTACTAAAATATTTGTATGCAAATATGCATATTTTGCAATTAAATCTTAATATCAACTGTTTTACATTTCTCCATTTTTTTTTGCAATGCTTTCCCTCATTAAAACTGTTAAATACACAGTATTTTTTTCCAGCTTTTTTAATACTTTTTTGTTTCATATCAAAGTTTGCAATTTTGTGATTCACCTCCAAGCTGGTTGATTTTGTTCATGGCTTAGAACTCTTAAAAATATATATTTTTTAAATTCCAATGGGGAAAAAAAAATGAATGGGAAAAATACTTCTGTAACCAAGGCTGTTAAAAAGTGGCACTCTATTGGAATCAATTTCTAATTAGAATTTGTATTCCATGTGGTGTGTGAAGTTGCTGCCTATGTAGACTGCGAGGCCGCTCACTAGATTTAGTAACAGAGCTTATATTTTTCAGTGATGAAGCAGCAGATAAAGGCCCAGTACTTGTATGGTTTACCTCACAAAATTTGGCTGTGCACAGAGACTTGCCCCCATTTGCCACGCACCGCTCACAAGAGCAGTAATCTTATCTGGGCCTCTGGTCTCCTGTGGTCTGCTTGCACGCAGAGCGAGCCTGTATCTGCTAAATGCACTTCCCCTAGTTTGGGGAAAAGTCAGACTCCTCCAGTCAGCATTGCATGACTCCTAGGTTTACTGTCTGTTATTTGCTTGGTTTAATGCAGGTGTGTGCTCCAAGTGTAATCATAAAATCATTTAGAGTCTCCTCTCTGTCTGCAACCTTGGCCCAGATGGAAGAGTGTCATGATAATAACAGCCAGCAAATATTTTGTCAGTTGTAAACTGGAATCATTAGGACGATACGCAGCTTTTCTGTTAATGGGTGCTATCCCCATTTTTAAATATGATAGGGAAAACCTTTTGTTTCTTTGGGCTGTAGTGGCGGTGAAACATTCTGGATTGATCCACAAAGATTTATTATTAATAATTCTGTTGAATGAAAGCATGTGCAGGACACATGTAGAATCCCACAACTGTAGCTGTAGATTACTCTGTGTAAAGTGCAAAATGTGCATCTGCAGTGGAATATGTACCATAAAAAGATGTGCTTACACTCTGCAAACAAACAAACTCAGGAGCCTTCAGATGCATTTACCAGCCAAGGACAGAAAGGCTCAAAAAGCTTTATTTTACATCCAACCCACGTTCTGCATCAAAGTATATTTAAAGGGAATCAAAGGGTATTTACACAGGAATCACAATGTAATACAGTTGATCATTTTCTTGCACATCTACCAAAAAACAAGACATGCTGATTAACAGCAACAGCTGAAGGTCGCTCTAATGTGGTAATTCATTTCCACAATGAAATCTGCAGAGCCCTACGCTGTTCCTAAAAAAATTTAATTCATTTTGGAATCAGAGTGTGACTTCCAGAATTTAAATAAAACTGAATCATAAAAGGTTACTGGCCCTCATGTTTTTAATAATAATAATAATTGTATTACTTTATTTAGAATTAGCAAACTATGCTGGGTCTGTCTGCCTAACCCCTTTGTGTCATGTGCATGAGTATGGCCTAATTCAGGTTTTATCACTTGCACATGCTGTCAGTGAACTGGCACAAGGCCAGTGTTTTACACATCTATATGCCATTAATGTGCTAGTCAAATGATAAGGATTTTATGGCTAACATCCTGGTCCTTTGCCCAGTTTCTGTTCCAGTTACCACGTCAGCATAATAATTTGCTTCTAGATATTATGAGATCTAATCTCTGTCACGTATAATGGATCTGAGCAAGCACTTGTGTTTGCAAATGATCTCTTCAGAGAGACGTTTTTTTGAAGCTGGCATTCTTCATAAGTATACTGAAAGAAATGAAATGCTTTTATACGAATACTGTTTTACAGTATTATCAGTCTGACATGAGTCAAATAGATCCCATATCAGTACAAGCACATCAGATGTGATTGGGTAACAGTTTATTTTACGGTGTTCATGTTACATATATTACAAAGGGCTGTCAATTTAAGGTGTAATGCCAAGCTCATGGTGTGAGGTGCTAAAAACTGAGACCTGACACAGTAGCCACCGTCTGTGTTGTATTAGGATTGCTAAGGTAATAGACGTCTTGTGTCAAGTCAGGTCTGTCTGCATCACAACTTTTTTTGTTTTATTTTGTGTTTTCCTGGTGACTGAGGTGTAATGTAGCTAGCTATATACATTACACTGAAAGTACAGCATATGGTAGTTTTAGGGGGCGTCCCACGGCAAACAGATTTGAAGAAGTCAAAGGTTTGTTCTGAAGCGTGGTGAAAGCGTAAGGAGGAAGGAGCAGTGGAATCAAAAAGTACTACCTGAGGCTGTGTACCTACAGTAAATAACTTTACTGGCTCAGTGACAGTGACGCTCTGCACCAGACTTCTCTGAACACCTACACACTTTTCTCATGCAGCAACTCTGCAGCTTTGTTTTTGTTCTTCTATTTTTTATTTTTTTTAAATGCACCTTTCATGTGAAGTGCACAATCACATGAGAGGCACCTGTTGCACCCAAACACAAGGGTCATGAAAAGACTGTTCCCTTTCAGTCGGTCACTCTCGACGTCACGTCGGATGACCGACGAATTGGGATCTCGCTTAGAGAGGCCGAGGGCGGGTCCCCGCATGCCTCCTCGCCTGTCCAGGCCCCTGTCAAACCTGCTGGCAAGCGGAGAAGCAAGCGGACCTGAGACAGGTGACCCAGAGATGGAGGGATCTGCTCTTCGGGAGATGGTGAACGCACCACTCCCTCCCCCGGAGGAGGGCCGGGCGGAGAATCTTTTGTTTCCTTTTTTTTCTGCCACTGACCTCACGGTCAGTGGTACCGAAATACTCCACAAAAGAGCAATCTCTTCTATCTCTGGGTCCCCTGAGGGGACGGGGGGTTGTGGACGATCCAGAGCCGTATCACACTCACCCTCCTCTCTCGCCAGTGAGCAGCAGTGGGCGGATCGGGAGGAAGAACCAACGGACTACCCACGCACCCTCAGCTCAATTCAGGGAACGAGGGTTACCATACGTAACCGAGACGTTTGGCAATGAGATGGCTAGAAAACATGAACTAGAAAACTAGAAAAAAAATTTAAGTTTTTATATAGCTAACCATAATTATGCTTTTAAAATGACAGAAAAAAAGAACAGTAGACCAACAGGGCCAAGTAATAAAAGTAGAGCCATATTTTTAAATCTAACAGCAACAGTGTTATACCTAATATGATACCAGTATTGAAAATGACAGCCACTGAAAAAAAAAGAATTACAAATAATTAAAAAAAAAAAATAGTTTTTACACACATTAGATCATGCAATTTACAGCATTTAAATTGCATCTATCAATAAACTCTAGGTTTTAACCTCCTAGCTTTCAAGGTTAAAGGTTGTTCTGAACCGTGTGACTTAAGTGGCTTCTGTGGAAGACAAAAGGAGAGGTTTAACAGAATATTCAAGCCACTCTTTTCCATAAAATGAAAGTGATTGGATCAAGGGCTGTGAAGCTCCAAAAATGACAAAAAAACACGGTAGAAGGAGTTCATACGACATATGCACTATATTCCAAGTTTTCTGAGTTTATGCAACAGCTTTGTGCCAGGAAAAAGGCAGAAATTTAACTTATTCACTGAAAAGCTCCTCTGCCGTGATATATACCAGATTATATATCAGTGATGGCCAATGTCATTGGTTCTTGGTGGTTTTGTTACCAAAAGTGACAAATCAGTGTATATTCAAAATTTCACAAATGAGAGAAAATAAGTTTTCTTTGAATGGCAACTTACAGTCAGTCTGGTTATAAGTAATGGGCACTTTTATGATGTTTTTATGGAGCTTGGTGTCATTTCTGGAGCTTGACTGCCCCATCACCATTTTTAATTTATTATACGAAAAAGAGCAGCATGAACATCCTGCTTAACATCTCCTTTTTGTGACTGAATTTTTATTTTTGGGTGAATTAATCCTTGAAGAGAGAGAGAACCTAAAGCATTTTAGACTCATTCTGGTCTCAGGATCTGCACCAGATGCTAGGACATTTTCTTTAGAGAAAAGGGAGAAAAATAGCTAAATAAAACACCCCCTCCCTGCCATTTTACTCATTGTTTTTCCCTCTCTTCTTTGTTTTTCTCTCTGCTTGTATCTCTCTTCACGTGAGGTTCCAGTCAGCCTGCTGCAATGCCGCTTAATTGAATCAGTGGGAGTTTATAAGCTGCTCTTGAGCCCACTGAAAGAGACCCTCCATAAACAGGAACACTGCTCTTTCATCTGATGCTTTTTTGGAATATTCTTGTCCCCCATATCGCCCCGGGCTTTGGCCGGACCCTCAGCACAAAGTCTGCTGCCTGTCTCTAATTTAGCTCTTCAAAAACCAGGGAAAAAGCCAAGAGCAGGCAGAGTCAGCTGTACGGGGAACGCAAATTCATCTGTTCGACTCAACACAATCCAGATATCGAAAGGAGACAAGGCTTTGGTTTTGACGGTTTGGTACGGAGAGCTCTGCAGCGTGTTTGGCACCAAAGGGCCATACGACATAAAATCAAAGCAGCCAAACAGACCCTCTTATGTTGTGTTTTGAAATGTTGTGTGATTTATTTTTCTTTGTAAGCAAGGCCTCTTTACTCCCCTCTTGTCTTTCACCCCATCTACATCGCTTCAGTTATGTTTGTTTTAGGGATGCACGATAT
Organism: Sinocyclocheilus anshuiensis; assembly: GCF_001515605.1. NCBI lineage: Eukaryota > Metazoa > Chordata > Actinopteri > Cypriniformes > Cyprinidae > Sinocyclocheilus > Sinocyclocheilus anshuiensis. The sequence continues at coordinate 890,531 of NW_015552565.1, forward strand.
ATCGGCCACCATATCGGTATCGGCCGATAAATGCTCATTTTTTCTGTTATCAGTATCGGCCCGATAAGAAAATTTGGCCGATATCTTAAAGCCGATAAATAATGCATTATTTCCTTCAGAGACACTTCAGATGCGCGCTGTTCGTTTGCAGCCTTTTGTGCAATTGTACGTTGTATTATTGTGTTTATTTGATGTATATCTGATTTATCTCGTATAGAATGCGTTTGGTTAAGTTAAAAGAGCACTTCAGTTTACCGGTGATCATCTTTAGCTCAGCGCACGCAGCTCAAACAGCAGTGCACAACATTAATAACTATGATTGGGAATGTCGTGTATATAACATTCTAATGAGAACATTATGGGTTTAGTTGCTGTGTTTCAGCGCGTTGTTATGGGAAGAGCGCATCCACAACAGGATCACACATTCTGACTATAGCACGCAATAACTGCGTCATTTTGTACATATATAAGTTGTAATATTATGTTTATGTTGTATTAATATTAATCTCAGGATGCATTTCCTTGAGTTAAATAAGCTGCCAGCAAAACGCTTCAGTTTACCGTGTTCATTCAGCTCTTCAGCTTCAGCACGCGCAGCTCAAACGGCTGCTATTTAAAACAGTACTAAATTTGGTAATGGGAGAGTAAAATAATTTTTAAAACGTACACCGTTCAAACTAGGCTGCTTATGTTGAAGTGTTTGGGATGTGGGTTTTAATGATGAGAACTTTTTTGTAATCAGGCTCTCAAAAAGTATATAAAAATTTGGATATAGATTTATCGGCCAACATATCGGTTATCGGCTTTCAAAAATAAAGAATTATCAGTTATCGGTATCGGCCAAAATGTTCATATCGGTGCATCCCTAGTTTGTTTGCTTAGCACCCTCCCCTTGAAGTCTTTTCAGCTGGTGTATTTTTGGGTTTCAAGCTCTGTTGGATTTTATTTTCAGATTGTAAATGGGAAATTTTTAGCTCCTCTGACTCGCAGTACATCTTTAAATACAGCTTAGTATTTAGCTGGGAGGAGTCGAGAGTAAAATAGTATCCAGTCAAGGATTGTAGATCTGGCTGCTCAGGTATGATCTTGATGCGATATCATGCTATGTAGTAAAAGACAGTTTAATTACATTTGCCCTTTAGGTATCATCAAACTTTATCTCACCCAGCTACTCTTTGTTAAGGCAGCACCCTTTAGTATAGTAAGCGACCACAAGCTTGCAGCAATATTTTTCACCATTTTTTATTTTCAAAAAAGGAGGTTCTTAGTTCTTGGACGCATTCTGTATTTATCCACTCTAGATCCTCAAGTGAACCCCGTGAGTGTAAAAGAGAAACGTTTTGTCATATTGCATCTGCTGACATAAAACTGCACCTAGTAAATCTGGAGGAGAAATACATATTCGATCAAATCCCTTTTTTCCTCCACTGTTAAGGTGATGGATAATACTGTATGCAAAATAAAAATGTCGGTCTTGACAAATAGTACCAGCTGTAATGGCCATTATTTTATTTGCCACTGGTCACATGACAAAGTTGAGCTACCGTTGCCTTCCCTGAGTATTCATAAAACAGTAGGCAAAACGCACCCAGGTGAACTACTACTTCTTTTGAGATTCTTTACTATTCCATGAGGCCAGTTAGGAATGGCAATGCAGTGACGCAGCTGACAGCATAAGACAGCACAGCAGATTTTTTTTCTCGTTTCATTCAGATTTAAGTCGTATAGACATATTCATACTATATAGAACATATTTTTTTTAATGTTTTTGAAGTTTGTTCCTTGTTGCTCAGACTGTGTGAAATTTTGGACGCACCTATAGGCCTAATCTGTTATATTGTTATATTGACAGTGAATTGGTACAATTTCAGTTGGAATAAAGCATCATGCCATTTAAAAAAAAACTGAATTATTACTTTAGGCTGACTGAAATTCAACTTTTAAAATTTATGTAAATGCACTTAATTGAAGTTATGCATCTTAGATTTAGATTTAGTCATTTAGCAGACGCTTTTATCCAAAAATCAAAGCAATCAAAATCAACAAAAGAGCAATGATATACAAGTGCTATAACAAGTCTCAGTTAGCTTAACGCAGTACACGTAGCAAGGGTTTTTTAAATAATATAATAAATAAAAAGAAAACAGATAGATTAGAAAAAGAATAGAGCAAGCTAGCTTTAGAGGTCTTCTTTGCTTTTTATTAATTGCATAATAAATGAAAAGGAAACGGATAGAATACAAAAAGAAAGCTATAGTTAGTTTTTTTTTTTTTTTGTAAAGAAGACAAGCAGCAAATGAATAGAGGGCAAGTCTAAAAGGGACAAGTGTTTTTTTTTT
>NW_015552565.1:893036-899012 GCF_001515605.1 Sinocyclocheilus anshuiensis
TGGTTTTGTAGGCAAACATCAATGCCTTGAATTTTATGTGAGCAGCTATTGGTAGCCAGTGCAAATTGATAAACAGAGGTGTGATGTGCATTCTTTCTGGCTCATTAAAAATTTATCTTGCTGCCGCATTCTGGATTAATTGTAAAGGTTTGCATGCACATTTATTAAACTGGTATTTAATTTTGGCTCATTTGGTCATGCTTTCAACAGCCAAAAAGGTTAAAGTGCCCTTGCGTCTGTGTACCACATTTTGAATGTTTAAATGCATTCCTCCAAATGTTGCTTGAAAATCAGTGCATAATATGGAAAAAGTCTATAGAAGCCATCTGACCTGGTTGTAACCAAAGCAAGCCTTCGTTGATTCATGACTTTATACAAGAATGAGAAACAGTCACTGTATCAACAAGCAGTTATTTCATTTCATGTGAATTTTTCAGAAGTGTATATAGTACATGGACTATTGCACTACTGTTACTAACTGTTGTACTTTAGTTGAACTTTCACTCTGTGGTATTTCAGCTCAGGAACAAGCAGCAAAGAATTTTGCATCATCATGAAAATGTGGGATAAAGTATAAAGTTTTGATGAAAGTCTGATTTAGGCCAGTGCTTGGAAATATGATGCCACTTTTCCCTTTTACTTTTAAAAGTAGGGGGAAAAAAAAAACATTTGCAATTTTCTCTGGTGTGAAACATCCAAAAGAAACAATGGCCTCCCTGGGCGACAACAAGCCTCTTCAAAGGTCATGTGGTTCACCTCAGACTGATAGGATGAGAGGGTGAAGGTAATTGGCCGTCCATCACTCAGCCTTTCCACCACAGTCTCTCTGAACAAGTGCAAACATGTCCGTAAACAAAGGCAACAAAGCCAAGGCTTGTCCAGCGTAGAGATCCTGGAGAGTTGATTGATCGCCTTCCTGTTGTTGTGTTGTTTGTGTAAGACCGAGGAATTTTTATGTGGCGTTTGTAATTATTAGTATCACCGCTCGTCGGATCCAGTGTCACAATTTTGCGGTTCCAAATGATAATGATATTTCATTTGTAACCATAATAGTGGAGATTAGACATATCGGATCAAGCCTCCATGTGTTTCCTGAGGTCAAAATTCAGTAGTCAGAGAGAAACAAGAACTAAACATTTCAAAAGAAGGAATGATTCATATTGAGAGAAACGGAGTGGGTTGAATTGGAGAGCTAGGTGAACTTCACGCTTTCACTTGATACGCGCAGGGTTTTTCTAGTGCCTGAGTTTTGACATTTGAGGCTGTTGGCGTTTAGCCTGAAGGTTTTTTTCCTCTTCCTCTCTTTTTCTCCCTCTCTTTCTTTCATAATGAGTTTGCTTCTATATTTGCCAATGCCAAGACATTCCACAAGCTGGTAGTATTTTTGTTCCTTTGGCAGCTAACCCCATGTTCTTCCACGCAATGAAAAGGGAGACTGTGGTTTCATATATCTGGTCTCTATTCAGGGACATTCATCTATTTACTCAGCCAGGCCGCAGAGAAAAAAAACACCACCTCTATTTGCTATGTGAATCCTGCTCTCAAGCCCTGAATGACATTAGCATGAAGGCATTGTGGCTGAACCATAATTACAAATCGTTATCACCCCAGCCCACAGATAAGGTAGATTTCAGAGTGGAATACCTTCGTGAAAACACCACCTCTATTTGCTATATGAATCCTGCTCTCAAGCCCTGAATGACATTAGCATGAAGGCATTGTGGCTGAACCATAATTACAAATCGTTATCACCCCAGCCCACAGATAAGGTAGATTTCAGAGTGGAATACCTTCGTGATTCTGACACACGCTACGGTTGCGGTTCTCCTCTCGTTCAGTCTGATATTCCAGGGATGTTGTCAGGAATACAGTCCCCTTCACATCCAAAAGAGGGCAGCACTCCATATTGGAGACTCATCACAGCATCCGCTCAGGTCAAAGAAATGTGAAATTCTGACTTAAGTGATCTGATGTTTGAAATCATTATCTTTTACAGGATATATTCAAATAAATATATATTTATATATTATAAAACAAAAATGAATTTATTAATGTGCCCAAATACACTGGAAGTGCTTTCAAGAAGCAATCTCAAAGTCAATGAGTATGAACCATGCAAAACTCGTTGCCGCAATGTTAGGCTATTACATTTCGTTATAAGGGTGTTGCAGTGCAGTTGCTAGGGTGTCTTGGGTGGTTGCTAGATTGTTAGCCTGCAATCTGGTTCTTTATTGGCATCAATGGAAACTTTTAGCACAGGAGGGAAAAAGCATAGGGGAAAAAGTTTTTTTTTTCTTCGCAATGATTTTATTGTGTTTGATCACTTTATGAAGCATGATTTGAAGTATCTTTCAAGTTCATATCACACATGTTGCAATGTGAGCAATAGTAATGGTGAGACTTTTCTTACAATAGTTCTTGTTGGATTTTTAGTGAAGTGGCAAAGTGCACTTGTCTTGGTATGTTTCAGTTTTGGTTTCTGGAAATGCAAATATTTACAAAGCGAATATGTATTTAGAAAGCCTTGAAGATATTTGAAGTTAAACACACCACACCCATGCTTGCAGGCCTTTTGTTATATATCATTATTGATATATAATATCTTGTTATATATCATTAGGCTGTAAAATGTCAAAGGTCGTTTTGTTTGAGCCGTATTCGAGTAGGTTCCACTATGCCTGAACACACATTCTCTCAAACAAGTTTAGTAGTAAATATGATAGAGCAGGTCTAGTCAGTTTGATATGATGTCTTTCCACGAATATGCCGTGTGTGTGTGCCGTACACAAGCGCGTCTTTTCCTAACACTGTTATTAGTGCCCTCTAAACATTCTCTACATCAAAGCTGAAATGACAGTCAAAATTACACAGGTATTTTAGCCATTTTTAAATTGAGAGAGAGAGAGAAGTTAGTGCCTTTATTCATTTTGAATGAATATGCTCTGATGTTCTTGATTTTCGTTCTTTTATTTTGTTTTATTGAAGTTTTTATGGCCTGTATATTTTATTAAAATAACTAAAGTTTAAACAAATGTACCTACATTAAACAATTTAATTAATTTACTTTTGAAATATATAAAAGGCAATGATATGTCCAATAATCCAATAATCAGCTAATTGATTACCGAGGCTTTGTTTTTTTTTGTTCATTTTTAGTGTCTGTGATTTAATGTGCTTTAGGTTTTAGACAAACCCCTTTCAGAGAAGTTGTGTCTTTAGCCTTTTAAAGTATAGCCACTGCAGTTATGTTTGCACTGATGTGTTTGCTTACTTTTTTTTCAAGCATTTCATGCCATGAGCACCACGTAATGACACAAATGATGTAGATTATGATTCATTTGTATTCAAAACATTACTTTATAACTGTGTATGTCGAGTTAAAAATAGTACCATTTTTAAAAACTTGTCTTGGGACTATTGCATTTGTTTTTGAGCACAAGAATGCATATTTTCCAAATGCATCTATGAAATGGCCTATTCTTGTCAAATGAACCTGTAACCTGCCTAATTATATAAAACATAAAACATATAAAAACATTAATAGACTGTGATTATCATTCTCATTTTATCATTCAGCAGGCCGTTGCACAGTGCCGGGCTTGACGTTTGCACTGTGGTTTTGCAGTGAGACAGACATCAGTGGTTTCTGTTAGATGTAGGTGTTTGCCAGCCTTTGCAGACTTGTCTGCGGCTGCCGCAGGCGAAGGGCTTCTGTGATTGGAGATGTGTCTGCATTTTAAAAGACTCCTGTGTGTTTGTGCAGCAAGCAGAGTAATCAGATAACCCAAGGCAAAGTTGTTCTTTTTATGCCGATCTGGAGCCAAATAGTCCTACTCTTTTGCCGATCCAACGCTGTGCTTAAAAGGGACCAGTTATCTTCAAACAAGATTTGAAGGGACAAGGTACAGGCAGCAGGCTGAGGGGCTTCTGGGATGTGGCTCAATTCTAAACTAGTAGTTAAAACAGCGCACACATAAATAAATATTTAAATATATAATAAATAGTTTGACATTCCTCATATCATTCCAAATCCATCAAAACACAAAGTGCCTAGAGACTGTCGAGCTTCAAAAAAGCACCACAAAAGTAGTTCAGTGGAATTATTATTCAGTGAAATTCAGTTATTTAGTGAAAATCTCCTTTGCTTTAGCTCTGAAATCTCATTTATGAGATTTAATTTTAAATATGAGAACTGAGGAAATTTTACATTATTAATGCCAGACTTGTATTGACACATTTGAAGTATGTATTTGAATATATGCAGATGTAGATACCTGTAGCAGTAGAGAAAATTGGCAGTGTACATTTTTGGGTCTGTTTTATAGTGCTTTTGTTCATTTTTTTAAGTTTGACAGCCGGCATTCACTTACATTCTATGTAAAGGAGCAGCGTAGACATTTTGCTAAATATCTCCACTGTAGAAAAAGCCTTATGGGTTTGGAACGACATCAGGGTAGGTAAATGATTTTCTTTTTCGGGCGATCTATTCATTTAAGTATGTTTATTCTACATCTCTCTTTACTCCTACTTGTGGCATTTTACAGAGCTGGCATTCAGCGTTTCAGTTCACCCTGCGTAGGAGGCTGCAGTAAAGTGTTAAGTTAATTAGCACATGTGCTGTTCAAACTAGAACGTGAATCTTGAGCTACTGAACTTGCATTGTTTTAAATTGCATAAAGGAGCAAAAGACCCGAAGAAGCTAATAGCTTCTATTTTGAGCACAACACTTAATTTGAGAGTCAGTGCAAGACATAGGATGTCTAAACTAGATTTCACGCAAGGTTACGAAGTACTGTGCTGATGAGAGTGTGTCATCAGGTCAGGTTTGTTAGTGACTTCTGGTGTGATATTTGTTAAATATTAGTGTAGTTACAAATTCATCTGACCTGACCTCTCACCTGAAAGCTTTCTCTTGGTTTCACCAACATTAACTGAATTGGTGAGAACCAATGTGAAATCAGTAAACCTTGTTGACAGACAAGATCAGCTTGAGGGCCTGAGGTTTGAGAGGCCCTCTGTGAAAATAATAATACAATTCTAATTATCTAGCTACTTCTTTTTTAGTGCTGTAGCTGTAAAAATGTGTTTATTTTTATTTATAAAGATTGTATGTATTTATTTCTTTGTTTATAAAGGGTATGAAGTAAATAGTCATTTATTGGGTTGTTTACTTATAAAGGGTGTTGAGAGTATGGATTTATTTATTTTTTTATTTATTTGGAGAGAAAAAAAACAATACAGCATGGCAACATTAATCAAAGCATTAATTAATCAGTTTTATTAGCTACATCTGTGATATCTTCTTTTCCTTTGTTAAATTAATAATTGTTCTTGAGACTACATGGTAAACCTGCATGAAAACAGAATCTTTTGTACTTATTTTGTGTCTGTTGCAAATATATATATATATATATATATATATATATATATATATATACCCCTTCATTTTTTCACATTTTGTTATGTTGCTGCCTTATGTTAAACTGCTTTAAATTACTTTTTTTCCACATCAATCTACACTCCATACACCATAATGGTAAAGCAAAAAACTGGTTTTAACATCTTTGTAAATTTATTAAAAATAAAAAACTTAAATGATTCCATTGCATAAATACTCATACCCTTATCGGGGACAGTTGAAATTTAGCTCAGGAGCATTCATATTGCTTGTAGATGTCACTACACTTCAAGTGAAGTTAACCTATGGCAAATTCAATTGAATGGGTATGATTTGGAAAGGCACACACATCTTAATAAAAGGTCTAAAAAAACTGCCTGTAGAGCTCAGAAACAGGTTTGTGTCAAGCCACACATCTGTGGAAGAGGTCAGAAAAAAATTCTGCTTCATTGAAGGGTCGCAGAAGCATGTAGTCTCTGTTACCCTTAATGGAAGAAGTTTGAAACAACTAGGACTCTTCCTAGAGCTGGCCTCCTGGCCAAACTGAGCAATTGATGGAGAAGGGCTTTGGTTAGAGT
>NW_015552565.1:899468-904941 GCF_001515605.1 Sinocyclocheilus anshuiensis
CCCCAGACCTATGTGGGGCATCTGACATTTCATACAGCTGATTGATGACAAATATGAGGCAGGGCAACAACTCGCTGTGTGATGGAGCCTGGAGAACGTAGTTAGAATGTCCCTAAAATTCAAAATATGCCCGTTTGAGTTTTCGTCTCATATTTACATCGTATAGTTAAGTAATATCACACAAGCAATAAGTGCAATAAGTGCAATATAACAGGAGTGCAAATGTGATGTGATACAACAGTGCAATGAATAAGAAGTTAATATTGTGTTATTTTAGACACAATGTTGTCTATTTTGCTAAATTTTGCCAACGAAAATATGACAAAGCAGAACTGTTCGCTTTCGAGCAACACACAGCGGCATTTAATTTCTTAATGTAGGTTTTTAACGAATTGGGTGAACCATTTGGCGCATTGAACCATTGGCCATAGGCGCGTTGGATTTCTGTTTTGCTCAATTTTGCCAGCGAAAATATAAAGACAAAGCACAACTGTTCGTCTCCGAACAACACACAGCGGCATTTCATTTCTTAATGCACGTTTTGAACGAATTGGGTGAACCATTTGGCACGATGAACCATTGGCCATAGGCGCGTTGAACCATTGGCCATAGGCGCGTTGGATTTGAAACGGCGCTGCACAGACCGATAGGTGTATGACATCAAAGTACCGCGAGAACGATTCAAAAGCATAAGGAGTCGTCTGTTCTCTATAGCTCTTGCACACACCGATCGGTCTGATGGTGATGACAGTAGCCCCTTATTGCAGAACCCAAGATCCAGGGGGCGTGGTTGGATCCACATCTAGGAGATGGAGATTGGTAGGTTTAGGGGTGGAAATGGGTGGGTTTAGGGATCAGGGGGGTGGAGATGGGTAGGTTTAGGTATATGTAAGGTGGGAGGAGTTGGATCTGGATCCAACCACGCCCCCTGGATCTTGTGTTCTGCAGTGAGGACCATCTCTGTGATGATCCGCTTCAAGTCGAGCAAGCCTAATGAGTCAATGGACCGTTCATAACTAACCATTTACTTCACTCCTGAATGAATCAGCCATTTGAACGAATCAAATGAATGAATGACTCGATGACTTAATCATTAAGACATTTACCACCACCTACTGGCAGTTTTAGTTTATTATTTAGAGTATCATTTCATTAAAGAAATAATTTCATAGTTCCATAGTAATAATAATAAAATTAATAAAATAAATTATTAAAGGTGTAGTTCACCCACCCAAAAATGACAATTGTGTCATCATTTACTCAACCTAATGGTCCAAAAGAGTATGTAATAAATTTGTATATATATATATATATATATATATTATGCTGCAAAAAATGATGCTAGAGCGTTTGACCTTTTCTCACAAATAACTTCACTTTTCTGAGCTACATTAATTATTTTGAATCAATAGGTCTCAAGGTCATTTTTCATGGATGTATGAAGTCAGTTTCCACAGGAGTCCTCATGGTGTAGTTCATCATGTTAACATATGAACACGTTTCACAACATTTGACAGCCAGAAAGTGTCCAAGACTTTTTGTTTTCATTTTCAACAATATCAACTTTTTTTGTGATGCGTTTTGATGGCGGAAAAGTGTGCCTGTGCTATATTTGATATATATTTTTTATTATTTCTAAAGTGTCCAAATATTTTTTGGGTATAATATATATTTATTACTATGATTCAAACAGTTTTGAAGCACAGCACAACTGTAGGCAGGCGTACAACTGGAAGAGATGGTCAGCTACCCAACTTCTGACCTTGAGTTGTGCATCTCCCTGCACCTCATAAAGGGGAGGATGATATCACTGCACAAAACAAATGAATGCCAGAGATGACCTCACGTACCGTAGGATGCTGAAGATTGAGTGGTGGTTCGCTCTTGTCTTCACCACCCTCTATTTACACTCGCGAGTAATTACAGAGTCCCGGTCTCTGAGATCAGCTCTTAGATATGTGCGGAGCCGCAATCTCAAATCTCAACGCCTGCAACAATAAGGTGCAGAGTGGCCAAACTCCCTTCACGCTCTGTCAAACTAACACCACATTTCCAGGACAAAATTAGCTGAAGGCTAATTTAACAACCTTGCAGATAATGAGAGGAGAAGGATCGTAAAATCAGAAAATGTTTACAGCTGGCCCTATTAATAGATATTTTGCACAGCTCCGCACATGACCTCATATTTGGCCTTCCTGTTGGGAATGAAACCTTTGTGAATCTCAATCTTATTTTGGAAATGCGAAGTACCATCTGTTTTGCATTGTTATTAATTTGAGTGAGTTTTATGAGCCTCGGTGTGCTTTTTTTCATTCCTCTGCCTCTCTTTGCCCAGCAGTCATGTGTTTTGGCTGTCCTCTGCTCAGCTAGAAACCTGCATCGGCCAGTCAGAGAAACAACCTCTGGCGAATAGTCGGTCTTAGTTGGCCCAAAATGTGTCCAAAAGTAGGATGTAAACAGTCACCTTTGCCAGCATTTGTGTGTGTGTGTTTGTGTGTGTGTGTTCTGCCTCTCAAAGCTCAACGTCGTGCTGTGAACTTCACATGCATGTGTCTTTTTGGTTTGCTCTCAATGTTGTACTCTTGGGGTCAACCAATTTTTTTCCCCTCCCTCATGCATTCACTCTCTTTATCTGTAATGACCAACTGGCTTTCAGTTCTTTTATCTCATCCCATCTTTTTACAGGCAAAAATGGAACAGGGAGAAAAAAATAATTAGTGCTGACCTCCAAGGTGATCACATCACCATAGTGCTTTGCTTGTATATAGACCTATTTAAAAGAAATGATGTGAACAAAGTACAAAATATGTGAAAATAGTGTGTGCGTGCGTGTGCGTGTGTGTGTTCGGAGCCCCTAAAGGGACATGGTGGTGGGAAAAAGTCTGGGGTGGGAGGAAAAAATATTTTTCAGATTTTTTGCGTTCTCTCGCAAAGATATTTGCGTTCCCTCGCAAAACATTTGTGTTCTCTCGCAAAACTTTTGCTTTCCCTCGAGAAACTTTGCGTTCCCTCGCAAAGATATTTGCGTTCCCTCGCAAAACATTTGCGTTCTCTCGCACAACCAGTTGAGTTCTGACATACACTTCCTGTTTACTTTACAGATTGTAGTTGTTCATACAGCTCCATACGTTCACAATGGAGCGGTTCATTGTTTTGAATTTGGACGAAATAGTCAGTGCATGCTTATCAAGGCACGGTTTTGGGACATTCTAAAACACTTAATGTAAAACATTGGATGAGTAAATTCAGTACACACCTTATTAATAAAGCATACAGACAAGCAGAATAGGCCAGAATATGAACGTAACCCGGTAAATTGCACTTTAAGCGTATCCCCCATAGAAAGAAAACGCTTAATTAATGGACTAAGACAGTGGTATAAAAAGGCCGAATTCGGTATACAGTTTATTAATAAATTATAGCCTACATGAAAGCTGGTAAGCCCAGAAGAACAGAAGCGTGTTCCTCCCATAAAGAAAACGCAGCTTAATGAAGACGGTGATGGAAAAGACCAAATATGTTATAGAAATTATTACAAATATATTCTGTGTACATGCAAGCAGATGAGCCCATATGAGCTAAATTGCATGATAAGCGCTTTCTTCCCCATAGAAAACCGTGCTTAACGTGGCTTAATATAAGAAGACGTGGCTTTTTATAAGTGATATAAAAAGCCCAAATTTTATATTTTATTCAAAATATACTACAGGCAATCAACGCAGTAATCCATTAAACCAGTGGTTCTCAAACCTTTTACAATGGCGTACCCCCTAGGGCATTTAGCCTAACATTCTTCTGAGTACCCCCACTTAGACCGCAGTCACACCTTTTCCATTAAGGGACAATATTTGCCCCCTTAAATTGATTTACAGGGGCATTTTTACTGTTATAGAAGCAACGTTTTTCTAGCCTTATTAATTGTATGTCATGTTTTATGTCATATTCTTGACATCCCATTAAGTGTATTATTAATATAATCAATAAAGCAATAGGCTAAATGATGGCAAAACGAAGTGATACTTGGAGATTCGAAATTAAAATCGCCAGTAGGTGGCGGCAAGTCACTGTCTAATGAGCAAGGCGAAGCATTCATTCATTCATTCATTCAGTAACGAAGCAAATGGTTGTAGTTATGAAAGGGTTATTAATCATTACTGACTCTCCGAATCATTCAAAGCTGCAGATTCATTCACTAACAAAACACCGCTGTTGCTTGGAGACGCACACCAGTTCTGTTGCGGATTTCGTTGGAACTATTATTTCGTTGTAAAATATAACAAACAATATTGACAATATTGTGTTTAAAATGTAGCCTAGGCTACATTAAAATGTAAAATGTAATGTAAAATCACCAATACAGATAAAATGTTACACAGTCAATTTAAATAATCTGTAGTCTGTGCCGTACAGCGTGAGCCCCGATCCACTCCAGTGCGGCACATTTTTGTTCATTTTTTTTTTTCCGTCGATATTAAACGTACAAAGCCCATAATTTAATAAATTATGGTTTAGCTTCAAATACATTGCGAATATGGAAACATTTGGATTTGTGCTGAATGAGAGCGGTATAGCTACATGAGCCCGTACTTTGTTTCACTTTAAATTAGGTTTTGTTTATAGCTATTCTGGGCTTGTCTGCATTCCTGTGCAATAGGCTGTATTTTATTAATAAACTGTGTACCTATTTTGGTTTTAGCCTATACCGTCTTTGTCCATTAGCCTCCCTTAAGCGTTTTCTATAGCCTAACGGTTTTCTATGGGGGAGAAACGTTGCATTATGGCTATCTGCTTTACTGATAGTAATGCTGTTAATAAGGTTATTAATATTACAATTGTTATTAGTATTAATAATATTTATTGGGCCTAATACCGAATTGGGCCTCCAATGTCACTGTTATAGTACATTAAGGGTGTTTTCACACTTAGTTCGTTTAACCCTTTCAAACGCTCTCGGAGTGGTTCAGCGTGTATATGTGAACAAACCATGTGATCTCAGACCCCCCTAAAAAAAAAAAAAGCGAACCGTACTCAGACCACCAGGTGGTCTGAGTACGGTTCGTTTGTGGGTCCGTTTGTGGTTCGATATCTTCGGGATATGCGAAAGCAATGAGATCCCGGTCCGCTTTGCATTTCGTTTCGACCAAGCGGCAACCTCCGCTCTCTCTCGTGAAGCCAACAAGGAAGTGACTTAAACTGTAATTCATCAACTGGCCGCTAGAGGCTGGCTGCAAAAGGGAGTCAATCCCATAGACTCCCCATGTTAAAATGCCCAACTTTACAGCAGAAAAAAACGTTTACAGCCTGGTTCAAAAAATGATTTTGGTCTATATAGCTAATTTTGCCCTTGATGACAACTGTGAGGGGGTGATTTTTTTTATAACTCATCCGTTTAAATTATATTAAGCCTTAAAGTTCTGCATAATTAAGGGCGTGGCCACTTGAGTGACAGGTGAATTGCCGTTGCTGTCACCGG
>NW_015552565.1:905116-906801 GCF_001515605.1 Sinocyclocheilus anshuiensis
TTTATGGCTATTCTGGGCTTGTCTGCATTCCTGTGCAATAGGCTGTATTTTATTAATAAACTGTGTACCTATTTTGGTTTTAGCCTATACCGTCTTTGTCCATTAGCCTCCCTTAAGCGTTTTCTATAGCCTAACGGTTTTCTATGGGGGAGAAACGTTGCATTATGGCTATCTGCTTTACTGATAGTAATGCTGTTAATAAGGTTATTAATATTACAATTGTTATTAGTATTAATAATATTTATTGGGCCTAATACCGAATTGGGCCTCCAATGTCACTGTTATAGTACATTAAGGGTGTTTTCACACTTAGTTCGTTTAACCCTTTCAAACGCTCTCGGAGTGGTTCAGCGTGTATATGTGAACAAACCATGTGATCTCAGACCCCCCTAAAAAAAAAAAAAAGCGAACTGGTGGTCTGAGTACGGTTCGTTTGTGGGTCCGTTTGTGGTTCGATATCTTCGGGATATGCGAAAGCAATGAGATCCCGGTCCGCTTTGCATTTCGTTTCGACCAAGCGGCAACCTCCGCTCTCTCTCGTGAAGCCAACAAGGAAGTGACTTAAACTGTAATTCATCAACTGGCCGCTAGAGGCTGGCTGTTTTCTTTATTTTTATTTAATTTCTTTACTTTAGAAAAAAATAACTGCATTAAAAACCTGTTAAATGTACCTCAAATCCTGCTGATTCTAATTCACTATATTTATTTTCATCTGGAGGACAAATAGGACGGACAAAATACAATTAATTTACACTGTAGGAAGGTCCTGAGCCATATCAAGAAACCAGAATATCAGGGACTTGAGGAACGAGCTTTTTATGGAGTTGGACCAGTAAGTAACACCCTAGCAACCACCCAGAACACCTTAGAAACCACATAGCAACACACTGAAACTCTAAATATCTTAGCAACCACCCACAACAGTGGCGTGTGTCTACCTTGCCTCATTAAAAACTAGTTTGGATGTGAGTTATGTAGCCCTCAAGTAATCTCAGGCACCTATTTCCAATTTTCACAGCTAAATGTCACAGTGCTGTCTAGGGTCGGGATCATTTTCACCACAGTGCAGCCAATTAGAGCTGCACTGTGGTGTTCTCCCAATATAAGATAACATAAGTACATCTTGAATTAATGCCAATCCTGAAACTCAATCTAATGCATGAGGTGTTTACGTACTCATAAGTACGAATAACAAACAACCTCTGGTCAGATAGCAGAGGACAGCTGACAACGATGCAGATAACAGGCCCATCAAGTCAAGCATCCTAATTTAAACCTGTGTGTCTATGGTTTCACACAGTTTGACTTAACCTTCCAGTTAGGGTTATATTGCACCATTTTAGATACGGTTCCAGCAGTGTGGCTGGAGGAAATCTCAGAGGTCAAAGACCTTTCAAGGGTCAAGCTGCCTCTCTTTTGTAGGAATTAACAGTCACTTTTTGAGGTAACAAACCGCTATTGCTTAGAGAGGGACAAGTGCCTGAAGGTCAGAGTGTATCTGACCTGTGTGAATAAGCAGAGAGTAAATGTTTTCTTATCCTTTTCACTCTAAACCCTCGGGAGAAAGCCCTCAAGAGAATTTTAAATGTTTTTTTTTGGATTGTTTATTTTTTTATTAGTTTTAAATAATCTACTTTTATATATATATATATATATATATATATATATATATATATATATGGTAG
>NW_015552565.1:906883-907448 GCF_001515605.1 Sinocyclocheilus anshuiensis
GCCAAGATGGCGACGGCCGGCTCCGCCCACTTTTGAGCTTCAAAAACGCTCTTCGGAAATCTACGGGTGACGTCACAGACACTACGTCCATGTTTTTATACAGTCTATGGTTTCGACGTGTACCTGGAGGCTTGCCATACCTGCAGCCATGTTACGTCACTGATAATAACAACAAAACTATATATTAATAAATGAATAAAAATTATTACAGTTCAAAAGACAATATGTAATTATGTAGTTTTCTGTTTATGAAACTTTTCTATACTAACTGTTCAAATGAAAGCTGAAACGTCACAAGCAGTCCTGTGGCAAGCAGCAGCAGTTGTTGATAGTGTTTGGAAGAAAAGTTTATTTTTAGTTGGTTTCTTTATATTTGAGTCCAAGTTCAAAATAAAACTCTATGAAACGCTCCATTGTGAAAATACGGAGCTGTATGAACCACTGCAAGCTGTCCGAACTCAACTGGTTTTGCTAGAGAATGCTAATAGCCTTGCGAGAGAACGCAAAAGTTTTGCGAGGGAACGCAAATATCTTTGCGAGAGAACGCAAAAGTTTTGCAAGGGGA
>NW_015552565.1:907513-908829 GCF_001515605.1 Sinocyclocheilus anshuiensis
TATATATATATATATATATATATATGGTAGTTGAGGAGAGATCTCATGATATGATTGTAAAGCGCTTTGGTGTACAGCAATACACAACAAATTATATTTATAAATTGTATTTATATAAATGCTTCATTCATAATATATATATATTATTTTTATATTTGGGATATTTAATTTATGCAGTCAAGCCTTTTTGCAGTCAAGCTGTTAAGTGTTGCCATGGCTGACAAATGTGAAGGAAGTAAAGAAAAATCAGAAATGTGAGGTTAATTCTGAGGCTCTAGCCCAGTTTCTTTATTTATTGTTATGTAATGCAGTACATTTTTAAGTGTGACTGTGTATTGCTTCATCACTCAGGGTCCAAATACTTTTAGCCTCTTAAGACCCGAGAAAAGATTTTTAGGAAAAAAATATTTTTTTTCATGTCTTTACATTGTTTAGAGCATTTTAAAAAATGTAAAAAAAGATATTTCATTCATAAGTTATGCTATGTCCTCGGTAGAGGACATCGGGACTCAATTAAAAAAATAAAATAAAAAGACATGAATGAACATGAATAGGCAAAAACAATAGATTTTTAAAATCACCAATACATTTTTAGGTTTCAGCATTTTTTTTTTTTTTACCAAACTTTGCATAAAGATGATTCTCAACTATGTTATAACAGAATGATTTGATATACCATTTTTCTTTCTGCAAAATGTGTGTAAAAGGGCCATAAACGGGTTTTCTCATTATATACAATGTATCTATAAACTAAATCTAATTTGCATATTAATGTGTTTTTGGGGCAACATGTAATGAAAAAAGAAGTGTAATAATGGGAGTAATATTTGACAAGATTTTCATAATATATAATATTTCATAGAATATTTAAACATAATTTCTTTTGTTAATAATTACATAATGTCTCCCAAAATGCTAATAAACATGCTTTTAGTCCCAGTGTCCTCATATGAGGACATGTATGAAATCAACATCCTGTTTCGTAACAGAAAGTCATATTTTGATTTGAAACCCCATAACATTTTCCTGAGATGTTGATTTATGACAGACAGTTTAAAAATGAGACAGATTTAAATGATAATTACAAAATATTATCATATTTCCATAAGAGTGTCACTAAATTAATATCAGACATATCTGAAGACCAAGGAGAGAGAGTGGCCATAGTGAAACATCCAAACATTTAGTATCTTTGAAAAGCCCTGAATGTGCTCTGTACAGGACATCCAGACTTAAAACTGTGGCATGTATAGTCTCAGAGAAATACACCAAAATATAATGTCCTCATATGAGGTCACAGGGTCTCAGGAGGATAA
>NW_015552565.1:911812-927540 GCF_001515605.1 Sinocyclocheilus anshuiensis
TGAGCCGCACTGTGAAACAGCCAATCAGAGCAGAGCTCGACATTGAGCCGCACTGTGAAACAGCCAATCAGAGCAGAGCTTAACATTATTATTCATGACCCTTCCAATTAAGGTAAAAACAGACCATTTCATTCTAGGGACAAATCCTAGGGTTGTAAATGGACATGTAAAACCGTTTCTGGAGATTTTTTGCCCTTACCTAAGCCACATACCTTCTATGTAGATATCAGAACAATTTAAAATATTGTATCAATGCATTCTATGGCACCTTTAAGCAATATAGTGGTAACTAATATATTTTTAAATTTCTCTAGAACTTTTTTATATCCTCCTGACTACCAGAAGAAAAAAAAAAGTTGAATTTAATATTTTTTCATGTCATTACATTGTTTAGAGCATAAGAAAAAAAAAGGAAAAATAACATTTTTATTTTATTCATATGCTATGTCCTCTGTAGAGGATACTAGGACTTTAAAAAGTCCTGTTTTTAAAATCAATAAAAAGACATGAATAGACATGAAAAGGCAAAAACAGAGATTTAAAAAAAAAATCCCCAATCCATTTTTATTTTTTATACCAAACTTTGTATAAAAATTATCCTCAACTATGTTATGAAAGATATAACAGAATGATTTGATATACCATTTTTCTTCATGCAAAATGTGCGTAAAATGGCCACAAACAGTTTTTCTCATTATATATAATGTATCTATAAACTAAATCTAATTTGCATATTAATGTGTTTTTGGGGCAACATGTAATGAAAAAAGAAGTGTAATAATGGGAGTAATATTTGACAAGATTTTCATAATATATAATATTTCATAGAATATTTAAACATAATTTCTTTTGTTAATAATTACATAATGTCTCCCAAAATGCTAATAAACATGCTTTTAGTCCCAGTGTCCTCATATGAGGACATGTATGAAATCAACATCCTGTTTCATAACAGAAAGTCATATTTTGATTTGAAACCCCATAACATTTTCCTGAGATGTTGATTTATGACAGAAAATTGGAAAATTAGAAAATATTATCATGTTTCCATAAGGGCGTTAAATTTGATCACTAAATTAATGTCAGTCATCTTTAAATATCTCTGAAAAGTCCTGAATGTGCTCTTTACGGGACATCCATGTGAGGTCTCAGAGTCACATTCTTTATACAGTCACAGTGCAACAATTCTTGGCCTAAAATAGGATGAATCAAAACTGCTTAAAACCAATAAATTATCTGTTTTTTCCTCATTTGATTTTGGCTGAAATATGAACTGGATCTGTTTCGTGAGACTGACTGAAAAGAAAAGCACACTCATCTTCAGTTTGTAGATGTTATCCTTCAGAAGCTCAAACACATCACGAAACCAGAGTTCACTTTAAATCTCGAAACACGCCAGCTTCATTCCCATATCACTCATTGTCCCGTGGTGTGCTCGGCTAATTAGGCTGTGTGATTGGCTCAGGTGTAATTAAAGGCGATTGGGTGACAGTGCTGGCATTTGTCACAGCATCAAACAGCAGAAATGTCAGACGGATAACGCTGGTTCAGTCTGAGAGCCACTCATAACCTTTAGTGCTCTGAACGGACGAACTGTAATGAGTCCAGCCGTGTCACTTCAGGTATTTATGGAGCAGATGATCTTTGATATGCTAATTGAAGTGCGCAGTAATGGCTCTCCGTGATGCTGGATCATCTGAGCAGACGTCTTCATCGAGCCATCAGTTTTATGAGCTGCGCTGAGATCAGATTAATAGACTGAAGAAACCAAAGCAGCAGCTGTTTCCCATCAGAACATCATCATTTACTCTCCCTGCAACTCTAACCAGAGCTTCAGCTCAATGCTGCTATTCTCTGCTTTTTGGACATCAGAAGATTCAGAAAAATCAAGGAGTTTTTAAAATTACTTTTGGTGTAGTCATGATAGGGAGATGTAAAATATGTGTCCACCCTGTTATGTCCTCATATGAGGCCGCAGGGTCTCAGGAGGTTAGGGGTCATTTTATATAATAATAATAATAATAATAATAAATGAAGTTATATATTGTTAATGCCTTCTAATAATAATTATTTTATTTTTTTTGGTCAAGCTGTATTACACAAGTGTTGCCATGGCTGACATCTGAATGAGGTAAAGAAAAATCCCCTTTTCTTGTGGAAATGCAAGTAGATGAAATTAATCCGTTGGTTTTTCAACTATAATTTTATATTAAAAACCAAACTTGCATCTTTAGTTACTGCATAGGCCAAGCAAGGGCGTTGTCACTGGCGCTTTACAGCTGCACAAATGTGAAGCCCTCTGCTGTTTTTGTATCATAATTACTGATTTCATCAGCCTGCTATTAGTGTTTATCAAGGCTTATGTCATGGCAGGCTGCCAGTTCAAGCTGCGCATTGCCTAATCACTTATTGACCGGAGTACAAACCACTTAGATCTTCTCAGAAAGAGGTTTTAAGCATATTGTTTCATCTGATGAAGGGTGTTGTGTCAGTAACAATGGTTTTCTCAATAATTTGACCACAAGCCTGTTATATTTTTAGTGGAAAGATGTTTGGGTGAAAATAATCACATATAATATGAATTGTTTTCTTTAGTGTATAGGCAATGCATTAAATGTATTAATGATTTCCACCGTGCAAAGCATTTTATTATAAATCTTAAGGTTTATTATTTTAATTTTTTGAGACTTTATTATTATTATCATTATTATTATTTTCACTTTTATTATAAAAATAAATCATGAAAACTGTAAGATAATAGAATTAGAAGTTAGGGAAAAAATGTAGTGACCAAAAATGCTCGACACACTCTGTTCTTTCTCTCACATCCTGGGATGCTTTATTGAAGGAGTTCTTATGTATGCCAGACATGCTTTTCCTTTACTGTCTGATCAAAGACATACTAAAAATAGTAATCAATTGAATAAAAATTTATATGAAATAAATTAATATTTGTAGGAGTTTACATTTTTTTTAAATAAAAGTAGTTTTGAACATTTAAAGGCTTATTAGATCATGTGTAACAAATTGAGTGAAGTGTGTAAAAAGTGTGATTAGTAGTGTACATCTCTTGCACAGACTATATTAGGTTTTTTTAGTCTGAAGTCCAATGAAATGTGGTTATTTTGAAATTAGAATATTCGTTTTTTCTAAGATGCCAGAAATGACTAAAATTGCTAAAGCTGTTACAAGTGAACAATAAAATGACAGTAGTATCCAGATGAGAGTCAATAAACAGATTTTAAAAGAACAATTTCTCAGGACAAGGATGTCAGGACAATTTTTTTTTATTGTTACATGTTATACATTTTATTTTGGTATTTGTATTATTTAATTGGATTATAGGCCTAATTTGTAAGCCAAAACAATGTTTAGAATTTATTTCTGCGCTGCCCCTTACATTTCTGCTGTCATTAATTACCTTTTTAACTTTAACTTTATATATATATATATATATATATATATATAACTTTT
Source organism: Sinocyclocheilus anshuiensis (assembly GCF_001515605.1). Lineage (NCBI taxonomy): Eukaryota > Metazoa > Chordata > Actinopteri > Cypriniformes > Cyprinidae > Sinocyclocheilus > Sinocyclocheilus anshuiensis. Next base: position 915,287 of record NW_015552565.1, read on the forward strand.
TCACGGTTTATAACGGTCTCATTGTGATATTATAGTCTGACTGCATGCCCAGCTACAACTAGCCTCCCCTATAATATATATATATTTTTTTTCATTCACGTCACCGTCATGTTAAATATGCGATAAAGTATAAACGGGGTTCAAAAATTATTTCTCATTCGCTCCTGTAATTTGCGACCGGTGTGTAATTCATACATGTGCGTTTTGTCGTCAACTATGCAGCCGTGATTTCTGAGCAGTAGGAGGACGGGGCTTTAGAAAGATCCTTGCGATTTAACCCTCGGGCCAAACTCACCTCTCCCTTCCCTTTCGCAAACATCAGCAGAAATATCAGTCTGACCAATGGCTCTTATTCTGGGTTGTGCTTTACGAGCAGAACACTCTGTACAAACACACTCTTACTCCAGCCTCAGCGCGCGCAAAGCCAATCTCAGTGGCTACAGTAAGTGGTGTGTTTTTCTTAATAGTTGTCTGATTGGACAAACCGTATGTCAGTATCTCGGCTCCCTCCACCCCACCCCACCCCACCCCTCTGCTCGGGACGTGTCCTTGTTTTTTTCTTTATTGAAGCAGGGAGCTCCGTGAGTTGTGTGTTAGAAACGCAGCAGCTTTTACGCACAAACTTGTTGCACGTCGAGTTAAATAACCAAACGGTGCGCAAGCTGTAAAAACGCTTTAAAAATTCGCATTCGGATTCCTGGATATTACAAGGATAATGTACGAGGAGAATAAGGTCAACGTGACCACGTACGTTATCTTCAATCGGGATAAATATTTGAGGGTGTCTCTTTTGCAAGTTAACACGCGCGACCAAACTATTTAAAAGAAAACAGCGTTTCGATTTGACACTGTGTGTTTTGAGTAATATTGTTCGGCCCATTGTGTTTATTAATATATTGAATCCAAACATACTGGGGTCAGTTCAGTTGTAGTATTTTGCAGTGCAAGTTTTTTTGTTTTTGTTTTATTTCTATATTATTTTTAAACATGTCAGATTAAAAATCAACACAGAGCTTCTTTGCTATTTACATTTCATATGAAATATTACATGTAACATTATTTGAAGATAATCTAAAAGGGATCTGAAATGTAGCAAGTTTAATCATGAGTGAAGTGTGTAAAAACTGATTGGTAGTGTAGCACCTGAGAGTGATGTATTTATCACTTCTGGAATTGTTTTAAATGCATTTAGGTTTTTAGAACAACTTAAAGTCAGTTTGGGGCTTTTGCTAATGCAGGGTGTGAGAAGTGTATTTAAGTTTCCCCTAAGAGTGTGTTTTCATTCAGATTTTTTTCTGCACAATATAATGAAAAGGAGTCAGGCGAAGTGTTCATGTCATTATGGTTTAATCATCTCATTTATAAAGCAGTACACAATCCACTTAAAATTTTTAATAGGCTCAGTTTGCAACCTTGCACAAATTTGTGGAGGAAAAAAAACTATAAAAAGAAGTACATACAGAAAATGCACAAATGCCACTTTGGATAGTCATAAACAACAAAAAGCTTGACATAAATAAGTTAGTAAAATGTCCTCAGTGTTTTTTTTTGTTTGTTTTTGTTTTGTTGTAATTTTTTTTCTTGAATAGAAAAACATAAAATTGAAAAAAATAAAATAAAAGAAATTTTTTTTTTGAATGTGTACTCAGTAGGATTTGTAGTTCATGAGAATTTACATCATGGCAAAATAAGAGAAAATAAAATTAGTGGAATAACCCGGGGATATAATAATACTGTAAAAAAGCATGAAACCCTTAATACCACACAGTCCCTTCAGAGAAGAACACCACATGCCCAACGTGCTGTAACTTTGGCTGGTAAAATCATATATAAGTACCAATAAACATGAACGGTATCAATGCAAATATCGAATCATTTTAATTTAGCCAGATCACAGAAGGTGAAAAAATCTGTAATGCTTTTCAAACAGTGACATTTGTGCAACTTAAAAAAATGTACAAGGTTGTGCTGCTGCTGTTGAGCACAACACTGATACACATGAAGGTGTATTTGTGACTGTCAACATCCTGAGCCAGCCAAAACTGAGACAATGGGATTGTTTAACCTAATTAAAGGGAAATGGTGTGTATGTGTGTGTCTGTGTGTTTGTATTTGACATAGATATATTTACTTTAAAAGGGTTCATTTTGGGGAGACGTTTTGAAAACTGCACAGCAATTCTTCAAGTCAAACGCACTCCATTTATAAATGATTGTGTTTTTTTTTTAATCTTAATATTACATTTAAATGTGCTACATATAAAATGAAAGTATATACATAGGTAGTAAAAGAACAAACGAAACTCCAATTGCACACTGCTACATTGTCTGCTTTTGAGGCAAATATATTCTGTCGAGTGCCAAAACTTTAGTGTAAAAATTCAGTGCTTATACAGCCTGTCCAAGGCTCGATTTGTATTTTTCAACCGCTGTCCGTTTACTTCATAAAGCTCTTGAAGTATTTGATGGAGAAAATCATCTGTCTCTGCAGGGAACAAGGGGAAAAAGTTTATTAGCAAAGGAAATAGCATGTCGAACGCGCTTGCAAAAACTTCACAACGACACGATGCATGAAATAAACGACAGACAATTACGGCAACAATATCTGCGCGTAAACAAACGCCCATCTCCACGACGATGTTTAAAACAGGAGCGATAGCGCAGGACAGCGCGAATGAAAAGCGAGGAATTTTGCGCGCAAGTATATGCGTGCATTGTGAACCCAGACCCCCTCCTCCTCCTCCCACGCGCACACCCTACAAGAGACCTGCTGACGTGTTACTACAATGTTATGCATTTGAGTCCCGTTTGGCGCGCAAATAACGCAAGAGCACCGAGACTCCCAAAACATTTACCCTGATCCTCTGTCGACGGTCTTTTTCTCGGCGTGGTCAGCGCCGTTCGGCAATCCGAGCGACTCCCGTGCTCCGCGTTGTCAGAGTCCCCCTGTACGCTCGTTGTCAACAAACAGTCGTGGTTCCCGTTATGATCCACAGTCCCGGTCGAGGTATCCCGTTTTGCGTGAGGCGGTCTGGTGTAAAACTCCGGCACCTCTTTCGCGTCCACCTCCTGCCACTCGTAGTCGCCAGGCGCGAGCGGCTCGTTTTTGTCGAAGTCGTAATTCCATTTTTCCTTGGACGCTTTCTCCATCTCCAGCATTTGCTCCTTGACGTCCCTCGCGAACTCTTCGCGATCCACGGAGCCGAAGAGGTTTCTGCAGACCGCCGGTTTGGCGTGATCCGCCTGCCTCGCGTCCACCCTCTCCAGCGTCGGACTTCCATTGGAGACGCGCACTTTTGACATTTTGCACGTGAAAGTTCGTCCAGAGAATCGCAGTCGCAATCGAACCAGACGCGGTCTAACTAAGAGCGATCCTTCTTCCCGAGAAAGCCGAGCGAGACGCAGAGCGCACGCATAACAATCGCGCGAATGCGTGCGGAAAGGCGAAGGCGCGTGAAAAACAAGTCATGAAAACAGCGCGCGACTCCGATGCCGTGTCGTAGTAATTCCGAAGAAAAACAGACGAGTCATTCGAGTAGGCGAGCACTCAATATGGCGATCGCAAGTAAACTGGCAGGGGAAAAAAAAAGATCGACAGCGAAGGCTGTTTAAACAGAAGACGCTTCTCATTGGCCGGCGGAGCCCGCCCATCAGTGAAAACGATACAAATACTAGAGACTCGCGCTTCCCGCAGTCTCATGTTGCCAGGTCCGCTTATTCTAAGCCAGCGACCCTGGTTTATGTGCGATTTGGTGTAAATGTCGTGAACCCTGGGGCCCGGGACTCACTAGGGGCCCTCGAGATGATCTAAAATGAGAGACAGACATTCCAATGAGTGAAAGCGAGAAAAAAAGGGAGGAAACAATTTAGTTCTTTGTTATTTGAACGTAGTCCTTTAACTATTGTTTCTTTTGAAGAAGAAAGCATTGTTTGAAGGTGGCTTAATTGTAAAAGCGTGATCAGCAAAAATCACGGAAATGTTAAAATGCTGTTGACATTTCTTTGAGGAAAAATGCTTCGTTTTTATCAAGCTGTAAAATATGTCAGAAGTCAGAGAGCGCTATATTGATAAGTATGTTTGCACACAAGGAATTTGTTTTAGGGTCACACGCATCCAGTACACAGAGCAACAACACAGATATAAAAGATGCAAAGAAAATACACATGTATATATAAATGTACCAAATGTATGTAGAAAAATTTATTTTGTATAGATGTGCTATAAATAGAATAGGAAAAGAATATAAGATGTACTAGGATGGAGGGTGGTAACATAAATATAAGGTTATTGCACATTTTAATTGTTCGTGAGGTAGATTGCCTGGGGGAAGAAACTGTTTTTTTTCTTGCAAGTTGAGTAAATGACTAAATTACCGAAATCCAGCAAATCATTGGCCCTTAAATTAAAATATAGTTTGAAAAAGTTTCATACCTTTTGCTAAGTATGAAATGTTGATGTGGCAACACAGGTGCAGATTAAAATTGTGAGAGAAAAAACTAACATGGTGGATGAGTGAACAGGTAGAATTTGTGTAGCAGCTTTACTGCCATCTAGTGGGTGTGTAAATTTTGTTTTTGGGGACATACGTAGCGTTGTTTTAAAAGAAAAGGTGCATAACCGCTGCTGGTCATTGTCTTGGAGGCTGGGGGGGGACCACAGTCATGGTCCCCCTTCTTCGGGTGTTGTCATCACTCTCCTCTTCACTGTCATCGCACCACTTTATTTGCCAATTCACTCTGTGCTCCACCATCCAGTCAGCCGTTCCAGTCTCCAGCTCCTCAGCAATGCCAGTGCTCCATCCTTGGTCTGGTCAGCCACTCCACTCTGGTTCCACTGCACCATCATCTCTCTGGTCCTCCAGCTCCACCACTCCTCGGTCAGCTCCTCCACGGCTCTGTCTGCTCCACCCACTGCAATTGATTAATTGTGGAGATCTGCTTGGATTTGAACGAGGGACCTCAATGCTCAGATCACTGAGCCACAGATCTCCAACTGTGCATGTGCTGGAACTTATACTTCACTACTTACCTGTGGTTTTTGCAACTAAGTCAGGCTCAGCCTCAACTTAAGGCCGGAAGGATCTGGAAGGAGGCAGGTCCGGAGGTGTGGTGTAGCGGTAATGCTCACAACAGGTTTGCACTCCAACAACCGTTTGAGACTCACCTACATCATCAGACATGCATACATCAGTCATTTATCTTTTCAGTCATCAAGTAATCACAACCAATGACACAAACATACACATAAACATCACTTATTTTATAGTTGCTACATGCAACACAAGGCATTTATCACCATCATAAAACCCGTTAGGAAAAATCATCACAGTAAATGACAGCACAGAAATGATTTTTATCAAAACATGCTTTGCTGCCTCCAGTTGCGCAACACAACTACAAATATAATAAAAAAAACAAACTTAATATTGTGTCTGGCCAGATGGCTCACTAGTGTCCTGACTAAATCATTCTAGTATCATGAAGAGGACGTCTTCTGGACACTCTTTTTCCTCAGCACCTCGTTCTGAACATGTTCTGGAAACTGATGACGGTGATCCCGCACACAGGGCAAACAAAAGCGCTTGGTGTAGAACAGACTGCAGTCCTGTCAGAAAACAAACACACACAAGCTTCTTGATATGCTGACATTGATTCCAAAAAATATATATCATAATGATGCTGCCATCGTTGCGCTTCACTGCATGCAAGCATAAAAATATTGTTTGATCTTTACAATTTTGAGCATAATGGAAGAGATGGAGGATATTTTCTATACATTATTACTTTAATTGAATCATTCCAAAAGGAGGAAAACTAATAGCCTATTGGAGAGCTATGTTTTTTGTTTCTTATCAAAGCTACACGTACCGTTCCCACACACACCGTCTTACTGCACAGACAGCACTTGGATCCTAAAACAAGAAACTTTTCTCTCTCTGGGCTGAAGGGATCCTTTATGCCGTAACATTCCTCCAAGAGCCTGCAGGACAAACGACAAAGCATATCTCAATCAATGGCATCCTTCACGCTGTCCTTCATGAAATTATTCAGTCATGTGTAATTGATCAGACATTGAAATCAAGGGACGGTGTGTTAAATGGGCTACTACAAACATTTAAATGAGCTTTTATCTCCGACGTCAGCAGCTTACAAGTCCTTTCCATATCTGGTGCGATAAGCGCTGATTTCAGGAAACACATTTTACAGTTCAGGCCATGGAAACCCTGTAAGTGTCTGCTTTAATGGTTCTAATAACTTTTGTGAAAACAGTGTCCAAATATGGGTGAAATAATCTTCCATTGTGTAACAGACATTTATGTAAAAATGAAACTATTATTTTACAATTATTCTGAACTGTATTTTTTAAAAATTTATAAAAGAAAAAGTGATCACACAACATTTTCTTGTTTTTCCGTGATTACAAACGTATTACTGACAAATGGGTAAAACCTAGTGATTTGAAGGACAGTGGCAAAGATTGGCAACTATTTCAAATTACAATTCATCCATTTTTGGGGGGCTGCACTGTGATCCTTAAATACGGTCTTTTAATTAATTAATCTAATGATTCTCATTCCAAATAAGCCTAACAAGATTTGTTGGTATATGAGCTATTGTTACACTGAATAACATTTTAGTGGATGTCTTCTGTAGATTATGGTAAAAATGTATGACAGGCATTCTTTTCTGCTCAGGAAGAAACAAAAAATGAACAGGACACATTCTTACATATAAAAAATAAAGCTGTATTAAACTTTCGTTTTGATGCTTGAAAACCCCTTTTCATCTTTCTGAAGAAAACTTGACACTATATATGCTAACCAGGCATGCGAGTGAAAGAATAAATTAACTAACTGGGCACAGCTACAACTTATTCATAACTCAAACTACACACACGGCAGGGTGGGTGTGTGTGTGTGTGTGTGTATGTATATGTATATGTGCGAGTGTGACCCTGGAACACAAAACCAGTCTTAAGTCTCTGGGGTATATTTGTAGCAATAGCCAAAAATACATTGTATGGGTCAAAATTAATTGACTTTTCTTTTATGCCAAAAATCATTAGGGTATTAAGTAAAGATCATGTTTTGTAAATTTCCTACTGTAAATATATTAAAACTTAATTTTTGATTAGTAATATGCATTGCTAAGAACTTAATTTGGACAACTTTAAAGGTGATTTTCTCAATATATGATGTATAAATCTCAATTTTGAAAAACTGACCCTTATGACTGATTTTGTGGTCCAGGGTCACATATATATGATCTTTACACATATACACACACACACTACCAGTCAAAGGGTTTTGAACAGTAAGATCGTTAATGGTTTTTTTAAAGAATTCTCTTCTGCTCACTATGCCTGCATTTATTTGATCCAAAATACAGCAAAAGCAGTAATATTATGGAATATTTTTACTATTTCAATTAACTGCTTTCTATTTTAATATATTTTAAAATGTAATTTATTCCTACGCTGAATTAATCTGAGAAAGACGAGCAGACATCAATCACATTAGAGGGATGTGGCCTCGGAGGAATATCCCATTAAAGCTCATTCACATTGTACAAGGCCACATGCAACATTTCCAAGCCAGACACAATATTGTCAAGCTTTGATGGATGATTATAGCAAAAACCAGACGCGGAAATTAAAATCTGATGATTACCCACAATCTGTCCGTTGTTGGTTGTACAAGCTTTGTTTCCTAAACATGTGTGATATATGCGCTGATTGATTCTTTGTTTTTATCCCTTCAAATGTCAGGTTTGTCAGGGGTCAAAAGACCAGGTTGTTGAAAGGTATGTGCCAACCTTTGCCCACACGCATGATTCAGGTCACCTGTGGCATCATAATAAAGCTGTCCATACGCCCTCAATCTGTCAGGAACTGCTAGATATCTGTAATCCACCTTCTCCATGCAAATGTGAGAATATCATACAATAAATGTTAGGAAAGTAGACTTTAGGTTATTATTCACAAGGAGTCACTTTATATGTAATTCCACTGTCCTGGTTGTCAGTATGTGTGATATGTGCACAGATGGCGAGTGTGGAGAGCATGTGCTCATGCATACTGTATATATTAGCCTGTCTGTCTTATTTTTCTAGATTTTTTTCCCCACCGCTGTTTTCCTAGCAGTTTCCCATTTCTGTGTGATATCTAATGAAACACCCTTCAGCCTAATATACTGGCGAGAGTTCATGATATTTATTAATTCATAGCATTCCTCTACAATATTTGCTTTCAAGGAGCTGTAATCTATGTACTTTTCTTTTTAATTTTTGTGTTTTAAAGGAACATATTCAAAAGTTTGGGTTGGTAAGATAAGTCCAAGTCCAAGACTGTATTTGTTTGATAAAATATACAAAAAAGTAACATTGTGAAATATTAGTACAATTTAAATGATCTGATTTCTAAATGAATATATTTTAACATGTAATCTATTCCTGTGATGGCAAAGCTGAATTTTCAGCAGCTATTACTCCAATCTTCAAAGTCACATGATTCTTCAGAAATCATTCTAATATTGTGATTTGCAGCTCAAAAAACATTTATTCTTATTATTAAGTTGAAAACAGCTGAGTAGAATTGTTTAGGTTTCTTTGATGAATAGAAGGTTCAGAACTGAAATAGAAATCTTTTGTAACATTATAAATGTCTTTATCATCACGTTTGATCAATTTAAAACATCCTTGCTAAATAAAAGTAATTTTAATTTTTAGTCATTAGTCTGCTAAATGACTAAAAGTAAAAGTAAAGTAAAAGTATTCATTTCTATAATTTCTTTCCCTAAATAAAATAAATAAATAAAATAAATTATCAGTCGAATCCTGTGCAATGGATTTAAATGCAGTCAAACGTGTTAAATGGAGCTGAGTGTCCTACACTCTTATCAGTAGCTGAAAGCATCATCAAATTAACCAAATATTTAATAAACAAACATGCAAAGGGTGGGGAATGTGTATAATTGTGAGTAACAGGCATCCCAGTTCCATGAAAATCTGCTGAGCTTTCTGTGCATTTCTACAGTCACAGATTCTCATGTCTATCCAGTACTGAACATCAGTGTGCAATTTTTAAGACAAAAAATGTATATGATATATCTGCATGTACGAATGCTGCAATTGAAACTTTTCATGGATCCGTGCAGCAGTCAAAACTGTAACTTATTACAATGTATTTTTTGTTTCCATGATCTTTTTATAAGTGTGACCAGTTTAAATTCAAGATGTACGCAACATAAAGCTAATTCTTATAGCACATCACTATACAGAAAAATAAATGCTATAGATAACATTATTTATTTTAAAGCGGTGTGATTATTATCAGTGTTTTAAAGCTAGCAAGCATAAAAAGAACCAAACTAATGCCATTGGCAGAAATGGTACTAAATTCTAATATACTGCACACTAGGGATGCACCGATACCGATACTGGTATCAGTATCGGGCCCGATACTGGTCTCCTGTACTCGTTAAAATGCCCCGATACCAAACGCCGATACCACACAGCATGTGATAAGCGCCATATTCAAACAAAGATAAGGCATACATGACTTTCTGGCGAAAGTGAATCTAGCAGCCTGTGTGAAATGCGCTAGGCTGTACTATTCTGCATCAGTACAAATACCTGCACGCGTTGCGCGTGTTTTGCTTGCTTGAGTGTTTGTGCATTATATGAGTGGCTTTGGAATATAATTCGCAGCACGTTTCAGATGAAAAAACGCGACTTCTATTTCTGAAAAAGAGAGAGAGAGAGAGAGAGAGAGAGAGAAATCTTTTGTAACAATATACATTACCGTTTAAAAGTTTGGGGTCAGTCATTTTTTTTGTTTCCTTTTTTTAAATAAATTAATGCTTTTATTCAGCAAGGATGTGTTAAATTGATGAGAAGTGATAATAAAGACTTATATTGTACGAAAAGATTTGTCTTTGTTGTTCTTCATCAAATAATCCTGAAAAAAAAGTATCACATTCCAAAAAAAAAATTAAGCAGCACAACTGTTTACAACATTGATAATAAATCAGCATATTAGAATGATTTCTGAAGCATCGTGACACTGAAGACTGGAGTAATGATGATGAAAAATCAGCTTTACATAACAGAAATAAATTATATTTTAAAGTAGAATAGAAAACCATTATTTTAAATATTAATGATATTTTACAATATTAAAATCAGCTTTGCATCACAGAAATAAATAATATTAACATAGAAAACCATTATTTTAAATGGTAATTATATTTTACAAGTGTTTCCCAACCTTTTTTTAGTCGCGGCACCCTTTGGAAATTTTAACAAACTTGTGGCACCCTACAAAATAAATTGTCACAATATTTGAATTTCTAACTTCGATATGATAATTTGAAAAAGTATAGATATTCAGTACAGCAGGGAAGAACTGCAGAATACACTGTCATACAGATATTTTTAATATTATTACAAATGTTTGTCCATCAATGGTGATAATCAGTAGGCTAATTTCTAATGAAGAGACCAATTTATATGACAGATTTTAATTTAGGCTTGCCTTTTATACACATGTAAACATTATTTAATCACCATTATAACTAGCTATCTCACTAATTTTTGCTCACTCGGTGTTTTTTTAATTTTACAGCTGGGTAATTTTGATGCAGTAGCACAAGATAGCTTGATTTCAAACTTTGAATTGAATAAAAAATTACAAGCAGTCAGTAATAAAATAAGAACAAATAAAGACAGTAATAATGATAGCACAAATAAAAAATAACGACAGGCCTTCGAATTAAATAAATTGCTTTTTAGTTTTTCAGGTAGGTCTAACAGTAGTAGTACTTAGATATTTAACTTTTTTTTTTTTTTACCAATTATCCAAATAATGTTTAGTCCTAGAAAGCTATTATTATCAGAACACATGAGCATAACATAGCGGTTAGCAGATCAATGAATGAGAGGGCAGTGTTACCAGAGTTGCCCATATACCACACCATGTTACAACACAGTAGGGCTATTGCAGACAGAAACAATACTGTACTACATCGATGTTTCCTGTCGGCTCAATATTTGAGTGGACTTTGCTGTTCCGATGAGCATGAACGGTATACGAGTGGAGCGACTGAGCAGAGCGCACACGCATAGAGCGGGATAACACGCAGAGCGTCACACCACGTGAAAGTGAAACCTGAGCGGTGAACTCATTTTCGGCAGCCGAAATTTCGGTGCATCTCTAATTATTGGCGACATCAGAAATGGATATTATATAGATGCTTTTTTTGAAAATTTTAGCAATTTAAAAATATTAAAATATGATTTTTTTCACGGCACCCTGGTTGGGAAACACTGTTTTACAATAGTACTGTTTTTTCGGCCAAATAAATGCAGCATAATTAACATTAGAGAATTCTTCCTCCGATAGTGCTCGATGTGAGTTTTGTGACTGTACATAGTTTTGCTGTGCCGTTGACATTTTTTTGAACATTTTAGCAATTTAAAAATATTAAAATATGATTTTTTTCACGGCACCCCGGTTGGGAAACACTGTTTTACAATATTACTGTTTTTTCGGCCAAATAAATGCAGCATAATTAACATTAGAGAATTCTTCCTCCGATAGTGCTCGATGTGAGTTTTGTGACTGTACATAGTTTTGCTGTGCCGTTGACATTCGAAGTCGAACGTAAAATCACTTCATCAGTGTACGAGTACACAAATATAGCTGTCGAGTCGAACGATCGATCAATGTGGATAAACGGTGTAAACAACTTTTGTACTTCATGAACTGCATTATTTTTAATAATCCCGACCTGTTAGTCATTTTCCACACTCATTTTTACTCTACAAATATTAAGATTGTTCACATGGACTATTCGTTTGTCATTTACTCACCGTAATGTCGTTGCAAACCTGTATGAACGAAAAATAAAATATTTTCTGAAAGAAGAATGTTGGTTATGTAACCGACGGTTTTGACTGCCATTGACTTGTATGAAAAAGACAAAAAAAAAACGATAATTGCACAAGACATCTTTTATGTTCAACAGGAAAATAAGTCATACAGTTTTGCAACGACATTAAGAATGACAAAATAACACCTTTTCGGTTTTTTGGGTGTTGTGGCAACCACTTTTGCGTTATTTTGCAGTCTGGTGGCCTGATTCAAAAATATGCCAGGAATGTAATATTCATATATCCGTTTCATTAATTGCATGCCACGGTGACGTAAATTTGACATCCCAGTAAACACACACACACACACACACACACACACAC
>NW_015552565.1:928064-943024 GCF_001515605.1 Sinocyclocheilus anshuiensis
CACACACACACACACACACACACACAAATTACGCACCTGCCACTAGTCAAGATGATCGGGTTTGCTCAAGCCTATAATACCATTATACATGTTTAAGTCACTGCATATCACTACAGCTATATTACAAACGTTCTTACTTGCCTATGAAGACCGAATATCCCGTGCGCTACGTTGCAGTGTCACAAATGCTTGTGTACTTACACTATCGCTCTCGTGTTTGGCGGCTTCTGCCCGTAGAAGCTGTACGGGCTGGATATTTCGCACAGCTCACAGGTGAACAAGCCGAGCGCGGATCCTCCGCTCAGATCCATGCCCTCTAACGTGCGGTTCTCGTGCTGCACAGCGTCGGCGCCGTTTGTTTTGAGTGAGCACGCCTTCTGAGAGCGCGCCATGTTGCTGTGACGTCACGACGGTGCGTCAAGCGTTTCCGGTTTATAGTTTCCGCTTGCAGTACATCAGACAAGACAGGGGATGGCGCCAGAAATAACACACGCTCGTTTCCCGTGTTTAGAAACATATTTCATGAACGTTATATTTAATTTCAAACTACAAACACCAGATCAGTCAGTAACTGCGCACCCAAAAGAAACAAATGAACATGAAATGGTTCATTACACTGCAGCAACCGAAATCTACAGAGCATTTTCTCATCAAGTGTCTTTGTGGATTGTAGTAGATTTGGCTCTAGATGCTATGAAATTTAGATTTACCCTGCAAAAGTATACGATAAAACAATAATTTACCGATCAGTACTAATTCAGAACACGTAACACATTTGTACAGTAAAATTACAGTTGGAGTGCTATACAGTGTACAATAATATTTTTATACAAAAGATTTGACAAATTATGTTCAATGTACAAGCATTTCTAATGAGTAACAAATCTGATTTATATTGCTCTCTCTATACATTTCATTCTAGCATTAAAACATGGTATGACAAATCACCCAATATTCAGGATAGTCAACTCTATATTTTTCTAGAGTTTTTCTTGACTGCTGGTGCTTATTTGGCAGAGACCAGTGTTGCCAACTAATTTTCAGGGGGAGTTGCTAAAGGAAGGTCGATTTGTTGCTAAATGACGTTGTGATGTCATTGCGAGATGACGTCATTACGTAATCACGACGCAAAATTGTCATTACATCAAATCTCAGCAAAAATATATTTTATGTTAATGTAGATTTGGAGACGGCGTCGACCGCTCTGAAAGTTATGTTTCGTTAACCACGCCCCCTGTATATCCGAAACCCCGCCCTTCAAGATTTACATCGATGGAGCAGGAGAGCAGCAGCACATCATCTCGGTGCGGCCAAATTTGTCAAAAGCAATACATGCCAACTATGCTCTCGCACTACAAACAGCTGCTTATGAAGCTGAATATGGCTCTTTCATGATCTACTGCCAGTCTTCAGTGAGCCGAGGCATCATATGTGACCCTGGACCACAAAACCAGTCATAAGGGTCAATTTTTCGAAATTGAGATTTATACATCATCTGAAAGCTGAATAAATAAGCTTTGTTAGGATAGGACAATATTTGGCCGAGATACAACTATTTGAAAATCTGGAATCTGAGGGTGCAAAAAAAAAAATCTAAATATTGAGAAAATCAGTTCTTAGCAATGCATATTACTAATCATAATTAAGTTTTGATATATTTACGGTAGGAAATTTACAAAATATCTTCATGGAACATGATCTTTACTTAATACCCTAATGATTTTTGGCATAAAAGAAAAGTCAATAATTTTGACCCATACAATGTATTTTTGGCTATTGCTACAAATATACCCCAGAGACTTAAGACTGGTTTTGTGCTCCAGGGTCACATATGTTTTTAGGGATTTCTATATATTTTGAGTGCCATTCGCTCACTGCACCTGTAATTGAAATCCACTCTTTGGCAAATTTACAAAAGATCTATGGGACTATAGGCATTGACCTTATAAAGGTCCGTGCCCTATTAAAGGTTAGTGCTATATTTTTCAACCTAGAATTACGCTGGCTTTTCCCTGTAATGTCCTGCCTTCCCGAGAATGGCGACGCTCTGAGCTCAGTACATGTCTCTGTAGATCTCCTGAAGAAGCGGGTGCAGTGAAGCATCTTCCGTCTTGTTGATGTCCTGGACCAGCTCCGCGTGCTCCGTCACCAGCTGCCGCAGGTCGGCCAGTTTCTGCAGCAGCTTGGGAAAGAGAAAGGTGTTGTCGGGGTGGTTGGACACCAGGTGACTATAACACTATTGTCTGATTTTGCTCTATTTCGTCGTCGAAAATAGTTTGAAACAAAGTCACAGCTCAGCCGCTGCGCATCTCCATTCAAACACAGCGGTGTTTCGTTTATGAATGAACTGCGTTTTTAAATGAATCTAGCGAGTCAGTGATTCATGATTACCCATTCATAAATACTGTCACTTGCTTCATTCCTGAATGATTCAGCCGTTCGAATGAATCAATTGAATGAATGATTCAGTGATAAAATCAGTGACTTGTCGTCACCTGCTGGCGGATTTAGTTTCATTTTTAAAGTATCTTTTCAGTTCTTTAAATCATTTAATATTTCTATATTCAACATTTTTTAAAACATTAATCTTTTAATCATTAATCATTCAATTCATTAATAAACATTAATTTATGGATTTAATTGCACTCATGCCACCTCTGATCCTCATTAAATGTCTGAAAATACACCTACAAGCCCCTTTTGTGTTCTTCTGTGCTACCTCTGTACAAATTAATTTTAATACAGATTTCATTTGATTAGTAACTTATTCTTCTTATTCTACTTGTTCTTATTATATGGTTTTATCTAGAATTTTAAAAAAGCTTATAAAATTATATATATTTTTTTATTTGACATAAAAGATTACATACTTTTAATAAAGATAGAAAAATGCCATTACGGTAATTAAGGTAAAAACAAAATTCTACTGTAAATCACTTTAAGGAGTCAAATATCACCTCGTAATGGGAAGGCTATTTTTTTAATCAAATTTTGGTGCTCCTAAATTTTTTAAGTTAGGAGCATAAGCGCTCCTAAAAAGAAAAATAAGCGTAGAGCCCTGGTATGCATTTCTTTATTAGCTTTTATTCATTTTTATTCCTTTCAGCACTTTGGGTTTGTTCGTCTGCTTGTTCATTGATGTTTTTGTATGTCTAAGGTATATTTGATCATCAAAAAAAAAAAACCACCTTCGTGACCCCTGGCCCCGGCTCTAGTTAGAATGTAGCGTGTCACCGTGTGACATATCAATTTCATGTCAAGTATTTCATTCTTTAGTATAGCCAGTTTTCAAAAGCTGCTAGTCGCTGTTAAGAAACATTTCATTTATATAATGTTTCCCAAATGTTTTACACAAAGACCATTTTACACAGCGTCTGTTTCGCTTCCCATGCTCTCTCTGCATCTCACCTCCGCAGCAGATGATGGCAGCCACGAACAGTGCCAGGTCGCTGTCGTCGAGCTCTAGGGCATTGAACCTCATGGCGAACTGAAATTTCGGCTCCATCATGTCGCTGAAGGGCTTACGCAGACTCTTTAGAAATTCTCGAGTGATGAAGCCTCCGCCGTGAGCCACCAGCAGCCCGTCTTTGTTCATGCAGGAGGCCAGCAGAGCGAAGAGCGCCTCGTACACGCCGTACTTCAGCAGAGTCACCTGGTCGTTGAGGTCTAGGGCGGCAAAGCCAGGCACGGCCTTGGCGAACTCTGTCAGCTCTGTGACCGTCGCCACCGAGGCGTACTGGCAGAACAGAAAGAGCCGGGCCTCCACTTCCCTCTCCCGCAGAGTGGAGACGTCTCCGGACGCCATGTTGCCCAGCAGCTGGGTGAGTAGTTTCTGCTCGGCGTGCTGGAGAGTGTCCATGTCGTGGATGACGAAGGGCTACGATGAAGGATGGAGAGAGGTCAGACCGTGCAACTCAAAGTGTGCTGAATAGCTTGTGCAATTAGTGATCACTGTTTTCTTAATTAGCAATTGATATCCTCTCAGTGTTGGGGAATCTACTTTGAAAACACAGCTTGCCAAGCTACTTCATTTAGAGTCAGTAAAAAGCAGTCAAGACTTTTGAAAAAATAGTTACTTAAAGGGTTAGTTCACCTAAAAATGAAAATTCTGTCATTAATTTCTCACCCTCATGTCGTTTCAAACCCGTAAGACCTTCGTTCATCTTCGGAACACAAATTAAGATATTTTTGATGGAATCTGAGAGCTCTCTGACTCTCCCATAGACAGCAAGGGTACTACCACGATCAACGTCCAGAAACGTAGCAAGCAGATCGGTAAAATAATCCATGTGACATCAGGGGTTCAACCGTAATATTACGAAGCTACGAGAATACTTTTTGTGCGCAAAAGAAAAAAAAAAACGACTTTATTCAACAATTCGTCTCCTCCGCGTCACCCTGTAGCGCCATTTTGGAGAGTTTGAATTTCTTTCTTCTGCTGAACACAAAAGAACATATGTTGAAGAATGCTGATATTCATAGAGTTTCACTTTCCATTGACTTCCTCTGAATGGACAAAAAATACATTGAAATTAAACAGGAACCAAAACTGTTTGGTTAGCAAAATTCATCAAACTATCTTTTTATGGTCTGCAGAAGAAAGAAAACCATACATGAACGAATGTGTTGTAAAAATGACTTTTAATCAAAATTTTAGGGGGAACTTAATGCAATCATTTTAGGTTAAAGGGTTGGGGTTTGGCTGACAAAAAATTTGGGAACCCTCTGCTATAATGGACAGCGTTTAAATGTCGCCTCATTTTGCTCAGCTTTAAAGTTGTGTGAGCAATACAACATAAATGAAGAGTGAGTGAGTGATTCCCCAACACAGCAGTCACTCACCGGAGTGCTGGTCTTGCCTGTGAGAAACACACGTGCTTTGGCTTTGTTCATGTGGAAGTGTTTGAGGTAGGCTTCATGCATCTGCTTGGCCAGACTCTTTGTGTCCGGCTGCTGGGACTCGTGCTCCTCTTTCACGCTGACGTCCTGTTCTGCTTTCAGCCTCTGCTTTTCAGATTGGGGTATCCGCCCAAAACGGATAGCTGTAAGACACACACACACACACAGTACCAATGAAACCAGATGCAAGCTCATGCATGCTTCCACAGACAATGTACTGTATACAAACAAAGCAAACACATATACATACGAGCTTGGCAAAATGTTAATACGAAGGCTGATAAAAAAAATAAATACAGTAATTAAAAAATGAATAAATATTTTTTTTCCCTTTCTTCTCTGCATTTCTCATCTTTTCTTGTTTCCTTCCTAATCTAGTTTTCTAATAAACCTGACATTGTATATTATGATTCTTGTTGGTTTTTAAAAAAAAGTGCTTTTGTTCCTCTTTTGTAAGTTGCTTTGAATAAAAGCATTTGCTAAATGCATAAATGCCATGTGAAATGTTACTTTAAATAAATAATGATTTGTTACTTAAATAATTAAATTAATTAATTGTATATGTTAGTTTTATTTCCACTTCACTGACCAACAGTCTGCTGTGCTGCAACTGCATTTGTCAATATGAGGAAAACTTAATATCGCAGATAAAATACATGAATACAACTAACAAACACTTTTTAACTGCTGGTCTATGTGCAGATCCATACTGGAATTGCTCGGATAATAGGAAAATCCCAAAACTCAAATTTGGGTCAGGGGCACTGATTGTGCTCATTTGATTGCATTATTTTTTTAAATAATTAATCATGGTACTTTAGCGTATTGAATCGTCAACCCCGGTTTATACACAAACCAACAGTAGTAGAACTTTAGGTCATCACACTGCTTGCTGCCACTTCATCAGTACTGGGACAAAGGGCAGACGTTGGGGTATGGGGGGAGGGGGGGCTGTATGGTGTGATATGAAACAGATCTGCCTCGGAAGGGATTGCGCTAACAGTGGCACATGACATTAGCACATTAGCCCTGGCTAACAGAAGAAATTATTCTCGGTTCAGGTCAAAGTCTCGTGAGAGAACGGGACGGCGTTTCTTCCGTGTCATCTGGTTCATCTCCGGTCATCCCGCTTCTAATCGGCGATAGGTGGGACTTGGAAGGTGTGGATTTGTGCTACCTCATGATGTCAAAGCTAAGAGTGTGTAAAGGTTGTTGTTCTATATTTTGATTCTAATCTAATTTTCCTGGCCTTCCATTAGAGAACTAAACTATGCGTTGCAAATTATTATTGTCATAAAATGGAACACCATCTTGATTACAGATAAAGCCATTAAAGAACTTAAATCATAAAGCCATAAACTGATTCTGTGTAATCTAAGTCATAGAGATATGCTCTTTGTGAAGCTCTTACCGTTGTGGGACATGCCCACTGCAAGGCACTTGCGGAAACGGCAGTATTGGCATTTGTTTCGGTTCTTTTTCTGGATCTTGCAGTTGCGTTCGCACTTGTCGTACTCCAGTTTGAGTCGAATGGTTCTCCTGAAGAACCCCTGTGGAAAATTCATGAAAAGACACATGCAATGCAAGCTGACATGATAAAAGGTTTTAATAAGGTCAATTTTCTTTACTTGGCCTTTTTACGACCAAGTAAAGAAAAATTTTCCCAAAAATAAATAAATGAATAAATAAAGACTAAAATGTATATATAAAAAATCATAAGACTTGAATAGCTCTGCTTCCAACCACTAGAATTTGGAAATAACTTTTACTGTAACTTCTGATCACATTGCAAAAAAAGTGATGTTCTTCATCAGTATTTTTGTCTTGTTGTCCAGTGCAAATCTCCAAAGATTCTTAAATTAAGATACATTTAGCAAAACGACATAGATTAAGAAGTCTGGTTTTTTGAGAAATCGATCAAAATAAAGTGAGTTTATGATTAAAACAAGAACAAATATCTGCCAATGAGCTCATCAAAAATCTTAATTCACAGAGGAAACTACTTTTCATACCCCATTGACACATATTTGTTCTTTTAAGTATAAACTCACTTATTTCTCAGAAAACAAGATTCCATATGTATTTAAGGATGTTTAGATTTTTTGTACTGGAAAACAAGACTAAAATACTGAGGAAAAATTTTTGCAGTGCGTGCAGTATTTTATGCCTTAACTTTATGTTTAAGACTTTCTGTCCGATTTAAGACCTTTTTAAGCCTTAATTCGTGGAAGGACGAATTAAGACTTTTGTAAATATATAGTTTACCTGTACAATCAGAATTCATACAAATTGCCCAAATAGTACAGGCACAGCTTTGTAATATATTTGTTTACATTTTGGATTGGTCGTATAAGGACTTTAGCCCCTAATTCCCAAAACAGAGCGGAACCACAAGACCGTAATAAAATGACCTTGATAAACCAAATGCTAATTGCACATGTGATTCACACGATAACAATATTTATTTCTCAAGAACACTGTGTATCTATGAACAAACACAGAGGTACGGCCGAACACAATGTAAGCTGCACATAGATGTTACGATTTGTAGATGCATTTGCCTGCAGCGTTAATAAAGGTACGAGTGTATGTGAGTAGGCCTGTCGCAATAATCAATATATCAACTTATCGCACAATATATGTGCATGACCTCAATAATTTTTTGGTGACGCAATATATCGCCCACTATATTTACTTAAAAATTAATGTCACCATGTTTTTTACATTCCACTTGCGCCTGTGTCTTTTGCAGCTTCTCGTGCATTACGTGGTGTAGTCATGAGGTGCTAGTTCAAATAAAAAAATGCTTCTACAAAGATATGCCCTTGTTTATGGATCTCTCTGCCTTTGTGCATACAGACATCTGACTGCTAAGTAGTGATTGTTTTTCAGCAATAGTGTGCACCCTTATTTTACAGAGAAAAAAAGGTCAGGGAAAAATCTGTAGATGGAAAAATCTCCATCGTGACAGGCCTATATGTGAGTGTGTGTATGTGGCAAGGTGTGGATTTGGTTAGTCTTTTTGTAGTCTACTTCAAAGTTAGGCCTTTTGAGAAACGGTTTTCTCAACAAATGTTACATTCTTCAAAGCAAAAGAGATTCATGCATAACCTGATGCTAAATGCTTTGTGGAGGTCTTGTGTAGGATGCTTGTGGAAAGGTGCACTGGGAATATCTCTGTTTATTATTCAGATAAAAAACAAGAATGATAACAGTGAATGAAGGACTATCAGAGCTTTGTAGAGTCTTCCCACACATCTTCATCAGAATAGGCACTGTGGCCTGGTATGTGTAGTAAGGGTCACAGTTACAGCACAGACATTCTGTGTCCCTCCAGACAATTATTTAACAGGGAACACGTGCCTGACAATGGAAACAGGTATCAGACGAGAGCTCGGTCTCATGACAGACTGTCACGGATCGCTCCCAGTGCTAAAAACAGAAGCGATCTCTACGCACTGAACATACCAAACGATAAAACCGGACTGAAGAAACAGCTCATCACGGTACAGCCCCTAAATACCAACCAAGGACGGACACATGTTCGGTAATGCATGTTGCCGATGCATTATTTCCTACTGCTCTCAAAAGCTTTAGGAAGTGAAGTTGAAAATCATTTACTCTTCCAGATTTAGCTCAAAAGAAAACACAAACATAGATGTTAAAACTTTCATGTGGAATTGCTTTTTCAAGGCAAAAAACTACTAAAGAACTAGGTGACACTTTAAAATAAGCTTCTACAAATTAACATTAGTTAACACACAGTTGAAATAACAACGAACAATTTTGCAGCATTTTTTAATCTTGGTTAATGGTGATTTTTCCATATACTAATAGAGCGTTGCAACCCAGAAGTTACCATCATCCAGGTTCCCTCGGTAGTTACTTGGAAGTGGCTTTTGGATTACTGCAGGAAAAAGGCTCTGTGACCAACACAAGTTCATGATTCTTAAACATTTTGTTCATCTTCACAAAAAAAAAAAAAAAAACTTGTATGAATTCATTTCCAGAAGTAACAAGTGTAATACAGTATAAGATTTCCATTCCAACTGAAAGCATAAATCTAGGCTATGCACTGCTGCTTTCAGAGCAAAATGCAAAACTGAGACATTTCATTCAGTGACTGGCTTCACTCAGCAGGCAGCGAATACATTTACTTGCCTGCCAAAATAAAAGCATACCAATTTTAGGTTTGAGAATAATTAAATGAAATTAAAATATAAATATTAGAATTGTATTTTTTAAGTATGCTATCAAATAATTGTATTTCTATCTAATACTCACTTTGTAATTTAAAACATAATAGTATTAACACACTTAAAAAATTAATAACAAAATAAATAAAGTGGAATAATACTATTATTATTTTTTTATGCTATATTTAATGGGTCACATTATGTGCAGTGTGAGCACCAGACCAAATCTCCAGGTGCTCTCATGAGAACCAGACTGAAAAACGTATGTGCATCCCTGGCTATAAACAAACTATAAACAAATCACAGTTGCATCACCGCCACTAAACCTCCAAGAAATATTTCAATCTTTTTTAAAATCTACAAGCTGGAAAGTTTAAGTTAGAATAGTTTGCAAGAGTTGCATTTGGCCACTTGTTTGCAACTGCCTTTTACAAGACATGTAAAAGCTTAATAAAATCACAAGTGGGGTATTAAAGGTGCAGTAGGAGATCTTGGAAAATGCTAACTTTAGCCTGATAGCACTGAAAGCGAACGTCCCACGCTCCCTGCAATCGCCGTCCAAAGCCACGCCCCCTGAACACATTTACGCTCACAGACCAGAATACCAGAGACAACATTACTACAATAGGCTACATCAGCGGTTCCCAATTCCAGCCCATGTTCCGAAGTGAAGTAAACTTCAACGGATTTCCCCCGCTCAGGGAGTAGGGAGCAATGAACACTGTGTAGGGATCATATCGATCGGAACACAGTTCATGCACGTAGCTCACTTCTAACAAGCTGGTTATCTGAATCGGGTGTGTTAACTAAGCGAGACATGCAAAATATGCAGAGCGGGAGGCGCGAGGACTGGAATTGGGAACCGGTGGGCTACATCATGTGTCATTCACCGGTGACAAAACTTTAAAAGTACTACAATACCAGGAAGGAAGATTGGGTTGTTGATGTTTGTCTGCCATTCTCGCTCTGTCTGCACAGCGTGCGTGAACACGCTGATGACGTATCTTGTCTGCGCGAACAGGGTGCGCAGAGGTATGTTAATACACACGTTGACAGGCAGGTAGGAAAGCGAATTAAAACGCTCGGACCAAGCGTTTTGATTGGACGAACATTTCTTGGTCCTATGCCTTCCACAGAATATATAAATACAGATAAATACATTTGGACCACTTAACTTAATGATTGCTATCGGGATATGAAGAGACTTTCTGAAGACAATCACCTATTGCACATTTAATGATGTATTTCATATTGAATAAAACGTGAAAATATCCTGAGTTTATGTTAACCTCATATTTCAGGCACTTAACCAAAAACCCATTCAAAAAAATCAAACAGAACATTGACTTCAAGCAGTGGAACTGGAAGCGCAACAACTCATTTCTAGGTTTTATGACTAACTGCTGCAGCTCTCTAGACATTTTTGTTTAAATTAACATTTGTGTCACTAGTTTTTGTGTTATTGTGTATAGTTATTGTGACCTAGTCTCGTGTAGCCAGACCTTCAGACTGACGGCTGAAGGTCTGGAATTCATGGAAGCTTTCATTGGCCAAAGCCTGCCCATGAGGCCGTTTGACCGACATGTCAAACAACCAATCACAGTTCGTTTCGTTTCAGCGTCACGCTTCGGGGTGTGGAAATGTCGCCACAATAACAGACCGGTGTATAAAACTCTCGGACGTATTTGAAAGATTCTATGCTGCAAAATATATTGAAATATTTCACATACTTTTGAGAATCCAGCGTTCCTGGTAAGTGCTCATCGTCACAGTTGTAAACACGACGGCTTTCTTCTTTCGTGAGTGGGTTTGGAACCACGGCATCTTTGTTTCCAGGCGGAACGTTAAAGAACGCGACACACACGTCTCCCGGAAATCCTGTATAATTCAACCAATCCGATGACCACTTCAAAACTCCTGATGTGTTTCCACTTTTGTGTGCCGTATGCATCAGACGTTCAGCCAACGGTCCGTGGGCGTGACGTCTGAGGCTGAGACTAATTGTGACCAAACATGAATAAACAAATTATATCATACTTAACAGTGTTCCAGGGGCCAAGGTGTTAGGTGGCCCGTTTAGCCCCTGCTGGAGTTTAAATTGCGTACTTATGGAATGGAAGCGTCCTCCATCAGCTGAGTGACAACTGTTCTAGGTGTTACACACCTCAAATGTCTCAGAATACATTTGATTTGTAATATACACGTTTTTTTTTTAAATTTCAATCTGGGTGGGGCTACGGAGTGCAATGCCACAAAAAAACCGGGAGACAAACAAAACGTTCTGTCCTTGTTGCAGATTTACGTGAAAGTAAAGCTTTTAGCACTTGTTGCTTTATCACATTGTTCGTAGCTAGGACACTGTGTAAATGTCAAACTATATAATGAACTAACATGAAAATTAGTTAAACCAGAGGCGCATGAAGCTCAAAACCAGTGACCTGAACCAAATAATGAACTCAGTCGGTCCACAGCGAGTTCCTTTAAATTTTCGGAAATAGGTTTTAATTAGCATTTAATTTTGGACGTAGCTTGACTATAACTACAACTACCATGATTCCTTAAGACAAATAATTTATAAAGTATATTTTAATTGGTCTCACCAAAGTACAACGTGAAAGAGTGGTAAACCGCATCGGCAATAAACCTTGTTGTAACTGTCCTGGTTTAATTGCACCATAAGGGGTGCCAATGGTCAAAGTCTGCTCTTGCTAGAGAAAAACACATGGCACATGGCAATAACTGGGCTGGCAGTAGTTAACTTTAAAGGAATAAGAACTGCGTGACCCAGACCCAGGCCGTGACTCAGGCTCAGCTGGGGTGTGTTGTGCGCAGTCCTTCTGATGAATTGACATGCACCGCATGAAGCAACAGCTCTTGTACACGCTTCACCTCACATGTACGAAGGGAGAACAAGCCTCGGGGGAACTCTCAGTCTTTTTGCAAAAGCAGCTATGAAAATACTAGAGAAACACATGTGCTGTCTGTCGACCCCGGTGTGTGCGCTCAAGTGTTTTCTGTCCCGGATAGGTTTATGGTTATGAAAGTATAACACAGTGTCTGCACTAAAGCCAAGCAGGAAAAAGTTGAGGGCGTTTCGGTATTGACTCTTGGCACTCGTGTGAGAATTTTCCACTGTGCGCTTTGCGTGCACGCTTACCTTGCACCCTTCGCAGGCGTGCACTCCATAGTGGAAACCTGAGGCCCGGTCGGCGCAGACGCGGCACTCGAGGGCCAAAGAACCAGAGGAGTTCTCATCCTGAATCGTGCTGGATGCAAACACTTCTGAGGACGGACTCGATGCCGGTGTTAAGACATCTACAAGACAAACACACCCACGGGCAATATGTATATATTTATATGATTTACACTGACACAGATAAAAAAAATAATATATAATTTTTAAAGGCACAAATGAACCATAAAATGAATGCAAATATTTAATTCTTTAACTTGACAGATTGGTGTTAATTGAAGATTTTTTTAAGAAGCCTGATTAGGATTATTGTTAGGATTGTGTTTATGTCCATATGCTCTACCTAAGACAGTTGAGCTGTCTGCTGCTGTGTTGCTGCTCTGGTAGTCCAGTACGTGAAGGGAGTTGAAGGTATCGTCGCTGAGAGACTGAGAGATGTCCTCCAGCACCTCCATGTCACCAATGAGCTCTCCGCACAGAGGGCTGTCCAGAATTGGATCGCCCAGCGGGCACAAGGGACTGTACAGGCTCGGCATGTCTACCATGGCGCTGGACCACGTCAAGCTTTGAATCATTCATCAGTCTGCAAAGACAAAACAATGGCAAGAAAAGTGAAGATTGAGTAAAGAAAATATGTTTCATATCTTTTAAAAGGCTGCAAGACACATGCCCAGATTACACTGGGTTTAATGGGCACACATGCAAAAAACAATGAAAAAATGTATTTTAAAAAACTAACAATGGTTCGTTGTCTTTTTTTTACCATTAATGGTAAAATATATTTTTTCATAGTTTTGCATTTACTTTTTATTATTTACATTGAAATAAAAATATATATTTATTTTACTGAAAAATTATACATATTTTTATGTATATTAGTATACTAAAATAATACATACATAGACCATTGCCATCAAAAAATATTATCAATTCATAAAAATAAAGAAATAAAAGCAGTTATTTTAAAATAATTCATTTTAATGGTTATTTTATTCATTGTGATAATAAAAATGGAGTATCCATATATACTTTGTATGCAAACTGCAGCCTGGGCTCAGTAACTAGAAGAAGTTCCATTCAGAGCAATGCTAAACCAGTGGCAGAAGTAACATGTTCAAGGAGGGTTGCCAAGGAAACCCCAGGCACAGATATGGCAGCATTTTATTCAGACATGAGGGCACTGTTTCACTGTATCATTGTAGTGTGCTGCCATGTGAACTGATCAAAGAGTCCGACCAAAGACCAAGTGCTCCATCGACTGAAGTAACCTGAAGATTGGGTGCAAAAGATATTTCAGTGTAAAATCAAATTAGTTTCAATTTTTACGTTTTTCAAAGAAACTGTGAGAGGGTTCCAGGGCGTTGTTAGGCGGCTGCTAAGTAGTTTCAAGCGGTTGCAGGACAGTTATTTTGATGCACTTAATTTGCTTGATATCATGGTATCATTTACGCACACACTATGGCCAGATTTTCCAAGTGTGTGCAGGAGATAAAAATCCTCTACAAAATAATTAACTACTCAAATGGATTCAGATGCTCTCGAGGGAATTTTTATGGCAGCTCAAGGGGTCTCATGGACAACGGTTGAAATGCCATTCCACTCAACCCTTTAATTTCTTACAGCAGTCACATGGAGAAGGCTAACCAATGCCAGACTCAGCATTCAAACCCTTCTGCAACAGATCACTGTTTTTTGGAAGAAACAACAATACACTTTACCTTCAAGTGACAAACATAGCCAATCTAAAAGGAAAAAAAAAAAAAATACTTTCCCTCTGTTGCAGTACCGCCCGTGCTAAAAAGCTGACAAAATTCGCACTAACATTGACTACTGACGGCAGACAAGCTGTTCCTGCAGAATCCCGTCATAAATCAGCTCTTAGCAGAGAATCCCAGTTTGCAGCTCTGTCTGCGAGGGGAAGCCGTCCAGCTTTCTAAAGTTCTACCTGATCTCAGCTCTGTAGATTGGCCTGAAGCAGAACAGCAAAAATCTTACCCGGCTGTTCACATCTGTTTGTCTCCAGCTGTAACCTGAGCACAGCGTGATCCTTCGGTCAATGCACATAGCCGTCCGCTCTCTCAGAACTGATTCTGCTTGTGACACAACGTGCACAGTCAAGTGCAGCAACAAGCGTTCCCACTGGAGATACATACGGACTGCCATAACGACTGCATATTAGTTACTAAACTGCAAAAAAATCATTGTCGTAATCTGTTTTTTTATATACATTATTTACATAAGCATGCTTAAAATTTACTTGAGAAGCAAAACTGCATCTAAATATTCCTGAAACAAGATACATTTGCTTGATAATTAAAACAGCATAAGGTAATACACTTCTAATACCTTTAATTTTTGTAAACATCCTTAAACTTTACTTGAGAAGCAAAAGTGCATCTAAATAGCCATAAAGGGGTCATATGATGTTGCTAAAAAGAACATTATTTTGTGTATTTGGTGTAATGAAATGTGTTTATGCGGTTTAAAGTTTAAAAAACACATTATTTTCCACATACTGTACATTATTGTTTCTCTTCTATGCCCCGCCTTTCCGAAACGCGTCGATTTTTACAAAGCTCATCGGTCTGAAAAGCGAGGTGTGCTGTGATTGGCCAGCTATCCAGTGCGTTGTGATTGGCCGAATACCTCAAGCGTGTGACGGAAATGTTATA
>NW_015552565.1:943072-946624 GCF_001515605.1 Sinocyclocheilus anshuiensis
TAGGCGTGGTTAACTCTTAACTTTTATAAAGAATATCTCTTTGGATTTGAGACTTTAGTCTTTGCAACTTTACAGATCTTCTTTATGCACCAAGAGCTTGTAACACTCCAAAGAGAAAGGAAAAATTTTAATTGCATCATATGACCCCTTTAAAAGAAGATGAATGTACTTGATAATATTATTGCATAAATATATATTGCATAAATATATATTGCATTGCATATATATATATATATATGCTGGCTACAGAAGGATTATAGTATATTGACTGTATATTAGTCAAAACACTGCAAAAGAAAAAAAAAACATTTTTTGGTCTTGTTTTACAGTTAATATAACCATATATAAATATATAAACATGTTTAAAAGTTACTTGTTTAACATAAGCCTCATGCTTAAACAAATATTTTTGTATTTTTATGTAAATATTTAGATTTATGTAAATATTTATACAAATGTAGATTTGTCTTTATACCTTAAATGCAACTATGTCTCAAGCAAATTTACTTTTAAAATACTTTTAATTTAATTGAATGCATTTTTTATTTGTAATATATATAATATATATATATATATGTAAATAGTTAAATTTGAACTTTTATTTACATGTACTTTATAGTTTATTTTTACTAGAAACTAGACAATTGATTTATTTGTATTTATTTTATTTTATTTTTTGCAGTATAAGAAGCCAGCCATTCACAGTAAACAAGATTATGCACGTACCATGCGTTTGAGTGCGACTGCATTTGTGTATTAGGGTGCGAGACAGAGAGCGATAAGCTGAAGCTACTATATTTATTCAGTGTAAACCCAAACACTCACATGGGCACACATACGCATGACTTGAGCCTCATGACAACGAGCGGGAGCCAAACGAAGTGTAGGAGAGACGCCAGCTTGCTGTAATAGAAAAGTGCCCATGGAGACCAGCTGAGCCATTAACCAGCAAAACCAGACCGTGTAGTAACAATACAGCAGTCCCTGAGGGCATTTTAGATCCACAAGAAGACAATGAATGTCAATGTACCTGTCCCAAAAACATAGTAGTGCAGTGTTTTACAGACAGGCCAAATTGATCATGTGTTCCCCATCATTATTTCAGAACCAGCCTTGGACTCACTGCGAAACTGCGTAAGACAACAGACGTAAAGCAAACACGTCTGTGTTGAAATTTCCACTACATCAGCCAACTACCAATGACCAAGCAGAATCTCTGCCCACTGGATAGAAACAACAGATCTGAAGTATAAACATCAATCTGTGACCACAGACCACATGTGAGCTGGTTTCTGAAAGAAATATTGATTCAGCACATGATAAAATTTACGTCTTCCTAGTTGCACGTGCAACAAATATATCTCTCCATATTGGATGTTGGTCAAGACTATTTGGCAAAAATAAAGACAAGTCTATTTGCTCAGTGTTGGTCAATGGGTCAATGACATGTTTTTTTTTTATATTGATTACTCAAAAATGCATGAAAATGCATGTGATAGAAACATTGAATACACCTTTTCTGTGAGCAGGTTTTAAGGGGTTTTAAATTATACTTTTTTTTATAAAAAGTATAATTACAGCTGTCCTGATATCGTAAAGAAAAAAACTTTATAAAAAAAAAGAAAGAAAGAAAATAGTTTAGCATTATTTATTCTTAATTAATTCATATATTTTTTTTTATTATCATTTCTTAGAAAAAATATTTTAGTAATTATAATTTTGTCCCTAAATCAAAGTCATAGGATGCAACCAACATGCAAACAATAAATGGAAATCTAGACAGGACCCCTTAAAGACCCTCATGATTGTGACATTTTAGAAACTTAAAACCAGTTTATTACAAGTTAGTTCAGCTTGTAAAATGTCACATAATACAACTCCTCAAAAACATAATTATATTTCTGAATTAATAATTATCATATAAAAAAAACTTTATATTGAAAAATATATTTAACAACTAAAAATAATGATCAAGATGTGTAGACTCGCATGTATTCAAAGTGTAAGGAAATACTTTTTCCTAAAAACGACAAAAAGTTCTTAAAAATGTGAATAGCAACAACAACGTGGTTTAAACGCAAATGTTTAAATCCCTCTTATTTGCCATTGACTCAAATATAGCTACAACAAAGCAGCACACCGTTAAGGAAAAATAGTGTCGAGGCAGAAATGCACACAATGGCTGTGAGGCCTTTGCTTAAAGCAGACAGCACAATTCAAATCATCACATAAGCACAGCAGAGCAAAGCAGAATGAAATCAGTGCTTACCAGATCACGATTCACGGTTCTGCTCTACCAACTGCCAATAAATACACGCACCCCTTCCAGGGCCAAAGTCTGAATCCACACACACACCCTGCATGCGGGCTTCTCTTCGTTTAGGAGTTTGGCTGGTGTTAACACCAATAAACGGACGCCGCAGCGAGCTGAACGCATCAGATAAGAGACCATTAATGTCTGGATGGATGTGCTTAGACTCAAGACAGCTGGGATTTCAACAATATAGGGCAGGAATATCTTCATTTCACATGCCCAGGAAACATTCTGTCTGTTTAGTACATTCAGCCTACAGAGAGACATTACGTCAAGGCAGACGGCTTCACATGGACTCTGAAATGCAAACATGGGGCAATTGAAGCAGGTGCATCCATGTAGGCCAGATGTTTCTTTATCATTTAACCTGCAGATACAGTCATGGCCAAAAGTCTGTATCTGCGTTACGACAAATTAAATACGATAATCTCTCCATAAATCTGCATGAATCTAATCTTATAGATGATATATGATAATCAAAAGTGTTTGAAAAAGCCAACAGGGTGAAAGAGAAAGAAACTTGGCCACGGAGATAAGATTATGCAAAAGGCTATACAATTACTTAATTTTAAGGGAACTAATTTGAAAGTTGCCTAAAGGAGCATTA
The DNA here is from genome assembly GCF_001515605.1 of Sinocyclocheilus anshuiensis. Classification (NCBI taxonomy): domain Eukaryota; kingdom Metazoa; phylum Chordata; class Actinopteri; order Cypriniformes; family Cyprinidae; genus Sinocyclocheilus; species Sinocyclocheilus anshuiensis. The sequence continues at coordinate 945,994 of NW_015552565.1, forward strand.
ATGCTTCTGTATATACACTATATAATGAATCACATGAAATGTGAATAATGTGAATATCACATATACAAAAAATATAATTGAACCGTTCATAAACTGATTTGAAAAACCTCAAACCTCTGAGGATCTCAGAGCCCACACAATGATGTCAGACACTGGGAAGATGACACAGGGCGTTAAGATATGTGTGACCCTTTTAGCATGTTACCTAACAGGACCGAATGGACAAGCTCATGTGGCCCTGTAGTCACTGATATGTGGGCTAAAAAAGCCGCGCTGAACGCCGCCGGGTTCTCATTTAGTTGCAGAGAATGCCAATGTACAGGAACTGAAAATATTACATTACATTACCGTACAGAATTATTAATTCATGAATTCTTCAAGATGAGGGACAGTGAGCAAGTGGGCCTAATTTATGTAAAAGATGTTAAAAAAAAGGGGGTCACTGCAACCGCTATAAAACTATAAAAAAAATCTGTTACTTAAAATAAACATTAACTAAAATAAAATAAGATATATATACAGTGGTGTGAAAAAGTTTTTGCCCCCTTCCTGTTTTTTTAATCGTTTGCATATTTGTCACACTTAAAAGATTCAGATCATCAAACAAATTTTAATATTACACAAAGATAAC
>NW_015552565.1:946818-955101 GCF_001515605.1 Sinocyclocheilus anshuiensis
GGCCTGCAGTTCTTTAGATGTTGTTCTGGGTTCTTTTATGACCTCTTGGATGAGTCGTCGTTGTGCTCTTGGAGTAATTTTGGTAGGCCAGCCACTCCTGGGAAGGTTCACCATTGTTCCAAGTTTTCTCAATTTGTGGATAATGGCTCTGACCATGGTTCGCTGGAGTCCCAAAGCCTTAGAAATGGCTTCATAACCCTTTCCAGACTGATACATGTCAACTATTTTGTTTCTCATCTGTTCTTGAATTTCTTTAGATCGCGGCATGATGTGTTGCTCTTTAAGCATGCTTCACTTTGTCAGACAGGTTCTATTTAAGTGATTTCTTGATTCAACAGGTCTGGCAGTAATCAGGCCTGCGTGTGGCTAGTGAAATTTAACTCAGCTTTCTAAAATAATGTGGTTAATCACAGTTCTTTCATGATTTAAGAGGAGGGGCAAATAATTTTTCACGTAGGGCCAGGTAGGTTTGGACAGCTTTTTTCCCTTAATAAATGAAATTATCATTTAAAAACTGCATTTTGTATTTACTTGCATTATCTTTGCGTAATATTAAAATTGGTTTGATGAACTGAATCTTTTAAGTGTGACAAATATGCAAAAAATAAAAAAAAACAGGAAGGGGGCAAAAACCTTTTCATGGCACTGTATATATAAACCTACTTAACAAAATCTACACAGACATTAAAAAACTAATTAAAATGACAAAAACACAACAAAATTTGACTAAACGAACTAAAATTTAAATATAACAATATTTTCATTATATATATTTATATTCATACAATATTAATAACTACAATAGTATCTCAGTGATACTAAAATAACACTGCTGCACAGGTCAGATGACTTAAAAACTTTTCAACTTTCCAAGCCAGCATACTGTGGATCTGACATATTCCTCATAAAATATTTTACATGTTACAAGCTGTAATAGAAAACGAAGGCAATATTTTTATAACAAACATAAAATGTGACTGGTAAATATTATATTATAAATCCACTTAATTATTTTTATGTTCTTAAATGGTTAAAACGGTTAACCAAGGTAACTTGGAAACTACTTATTTATTTAGGCCTAGATAAAATAGAAATACATCTACTATACTGTTCTAAATGGAATTCTAAACAACAGAATTTTAACAGAACAGTTTAACTATTACACTAGTAATTTTTTATCAAAATGATAAGTGATACACAAGTGTGCATGATTATGTTAGTTCACATTACTACATTAACGTTAGTGTTTACACTGTGGGGGAAAATGCTGCAAGATACTTCGTACAATATCACTATAACAACTAACTAACTCAGTGTAAAGATTTAAAGACCAACCGAGTGCATGTAAATGCAACAGTTTCGCTTTGGTACCAGCAAGAGTTAAAATCTTGATAAACTCTAGCAAACGCATGTATTGTTCTTTACAGAGTATGTGATAAGACTTATGTGAATGTTTACTTTACTCCAGTTAAAAGCCTACGATTACAGTAATTACGGCCATAAAACCGGATAAAACATGATCATAATGTTACACAAGCGCTTTGTTTACAAGAGCTGCGCGTCTACCTCCCAATCCCAGGCCGCCATGCAGGCAGGAATAAAACGCACGGGCTCTGTGACACTGCCAACACTCAGCTCGGTGGTGCGAGGGAGGCTGTAGTACTCCTCAAACGTCCTATTTAAAATTCACCGTAACCTCTGCTGTCAAATCGCTCTGACACCAGTCGAGCTCTCGCCCGTCCCGGACGCGACAGCGCACACCTCCTGACACACCCATGGATTCGGCCAATCGGCGCAGGCTTTTCGACGGAAAGCCACGCCCACCGATTTAAGGTCGCGTTGCTGGGCAACAGATCTCATTGAGACGACGATGATGATGGTATTATTTCATACGCCTGAATAATATCTCGCCATATTACTTAATATAATTAATTATAAAATAATTCATATCACGTATGTTGTCTTAGCAATCAAAGTCTGTTTAGTTACGCTAAAGAGGGTTTAAGACAATGTCACAATAACACACCTCTGCTGCCACCTACTGGTGATATTCTAAAATTAATCAATGGTATCGTGTGTAAATTTGAAGATATTTTCTACCCTAGGGGTTTCATAAGATGCCACTTGAACTGAAAAGCAAAAAGAAAAAAAGACCTCTAACAATAGCTTGCGCTATTCCTTTTCTATTCTATCTGTTTTCATTTGATTATATTCTTTAAAAAACCCTTGCTACGTGTACTGCGTTAAGCTAACTGAGACTTGTTATAGCACTTGTAAGTCGCTTTGGATAAAAGCGTCTGCTAAATGACTAAATGTAAATGTAATGTAATGTAAACTACTGTGTACTTACATTTTATTTGATACAATGCACTTCTTGTGTACATACATGTTTTTACATTGTACTTATATTAAAAATACCTTTCTATAATTACATCTGTAATTAATTTGTTGTTACATTTGTAATTACACTGTTGTCTCTACCCCTATACCTTAACCCAACCTAAACCTAACCATACCACCAAACCTGTCCCTAACCGTAACCATATCTCACCTCAATAGCAGCAAGTGTTTTACAACACAACATGAACACAGCAGGTACTTTGTACCAAACAATTATTATTATTGTTATTATTATTATTTTACAAAGTACATTGTAGTTAAAGACACCTAATATTAATTGGGACCAATGTATTGAATATCATTTGGAAAATGTGTATTACATAATTACATAACATGACATTGTCATGCAAGAAAAACGTTACACTCAGTCTGGCAATAAAGTACCATATATCATATCATATCAACTTTTCCTATTCACTATAGTACTGTACTGTTAATTATTTATTTAAATGCTGCAGCCATATCACCCTGTAGCCCAAGACTGGTTGCCCACCTCGATGGGAGACCTCCTGGGAAAACTAGGTTGCTGCTGGAAGAGGTGTTAGTGAGGCCAGCAGGGGGTGCTCACCTTGTGGTCTGTGTGGGTCCTAAACATAGACTGTAAAAAAAAAAAAAAAACTGAGTGGATTGGAGGATTCTATGTGGGTGTATCTCGGGTGTCCTGGCCAAATCCACTGGCCCTTGTCAATCATGGCCTCCTAATAATCCCCATCCACTGAATTGGCTCTATCTCTCTCTCTCTCCTCTCCACCTGTAGCTGGTGTGTGGTGAGCGCACTGGTGCAGTTGTCCTGTGGCTGCCGTCGCATCATCCAGGTGGATGCTGCACACAGGTGGTGGTTGAGGAGAGACCCCCCCACATATGATTATAAATGCCTCATTCATTCATTCAAATCAAATTTGTATTATTTATTTGAATATTTTTATTTTTTGATCATTTAATTTGTTGAATTTTATTTTTATTATTTATTTTCATATATCAAAATTTCCTATTCACTATAATACTTTACTGTTGGATTATTTATTTATTTAAATCAAATTTTTATTATTAATTGAATATTTTTATTATTTTATTATTTAATTGGTTGAATTTTATTTATTTTTATATTTTTCTGTAAACCTTTGCCATTTGAAAACCTCTGGCCTCAGTTCTATTGCATGGTGCCTTACTATAATTCTATTAGTTTGTTTAATAGCGTCGTTGAGGCAAAAAAACAAAACCCTTTTGAGGTCTGAAAGGGAAAATCTGATGTGGTCTCAAGGGAATAATATTAAACCCTTATCCTCTGTGGATTATTGCAATGTGCATAACAAAGTAGTTTTGTCAGACTAACGGTGCTGCAGTCCCCCAGGTAATGCTGACATAATAAGCATGCATACACATAGGAAACAGGTGTTACAGCATAACACCTGTTTCCAAAGAAACAATGCTTTTTCAAGGTGACATGGCTGTCACATTCTGTCTGCCCTTGCTGCTATTCCTCTTCTGTAAGTGCCAGTCTAGGGGCGCTCCTGTGGAGATCTGCCAGTCAGTGCCCATAAATTGTGCAGCAGTGAAAGGTCAGCCTGCCTACAGCCCTGTAGTTGTTAACATCAGCTAATGGACGTCTGGAGCCATGGCCATGTTTTATTTACAATATAAGCTACCCTGGCAGAAGCACTCTACTTGTTTCTGTACTGCATTTTTAATAACAAATGAAATAACACAGTGCCATAGCTTCATTACATCCTTGTGAACGAAATACTCTTCATTCATGCCGATCTGTCACAGAATGGTGGGAAATGTGATCTTAAAGAGAAATATTACTCGAAAATAAAATTGGTCATTTCACCCTCGTGTCATTCTGAAGCCGTATGACTTTCTTTCTTCTAAAGAAGACAAAAGGAGAAAATCTGGAAGAATATTCCAGCCACTCTTTTAGGTATAGTACATGTAAATGGGGACTGGAGCTTCAGAATGCAAAAGCACAATAAAAGTATTATAAAAGTTGTTAATTTAATTTTATTGTATCCCCCCCCCCCCGTGGTGATATTCTTCAAAATGCACATTTTGTGTTCCACAGATGAAAAAAAGGGTCATACAGTTTGAGTGACGTGATAGAAAATGTCAGAATTTTCATTTTTGAGTGTACTATTCCTTTAACTCAGAGATTTCTCATAGAGATTTCTTACGAGATTATTTTGCCTTTATCCTTCATAAACGTCAATATCATGCTTGAGGCAATGAATAAAACAGGCAATCTTTGAAATATCAAACTGTTTATTCCTGTTTAAAGTATTACACACCTGTGCTGTATGTAATCCTCATGCAGCTATTAACGGCAAGATCATCATAATTAGAATCCTGGGAAACTAAAATATTTAAGAAAAGCGAAAGGAAATCACTCTTCATAGAGTGGGTGAACTGTCTGGCGATGTTTTGCTGCCCTTCAGGGAAGGCAGTAGGTTGTATAGTTATCTCCTGATGGGGCAAAAACACAACCCTGAAACCACACAACCTACTACCTCACCCTGTACGAACATCACTGCTGAATAATCCACAACACAATGACACATTTTTGCCTTTTGAATTCTTATCAGTAATACCGTATACTACGTATACCTTTTTATATTCGTATATATATTGTATATATACTGTTTTGAAGTTTTACAGTTCCCACACACATGCTTCTGTATTCCAAGAAAACAGTTTAGTCTTTTGTTTCTTCCAAAAAAATTGACACCAGCTACACTACACTGATTTTGTCATGACTGTGATATAACTGAAGGCTATTGGCTATTTAATGAAAAGGGATAAGCCCTTAAATATGCCCCACTCAAACTTTCAGTTTCAGAAGGAAATACGCCAATACAAGAAAGAATAGAGATTTCAAGGATGTTTCAGAATGAATGATGTTTAACAGCATCAATCTCATTTAAAATTGCCATATTGTTATAATCACTATCAGCATATACTGCCCTCTTTATGGATTCATGTGAATGTTTGAACAATATGTGATGCAACAAAAACAAAGCTGCATTAATGCGTTTCTAACACAAATTTAATCAGTTTCAGTTTTTTTTTTTGTTGTAACGCTAACAGTATGGCATGACTCATGTTTTAAAATTCTTTTATTGTAAATATCTGATAAACATTTAAGCCTGCATCAAGAATAAAAGCATATTTTTGATAAACACACATTAATGCTGGAAGCTGGAAATGTGTTATTTCTTCTTTCCTGTTGACGTCCTCCATGTGATGGCACTACGGTCACTTCGGGAAAGACAGTAAGTTGTATAGTTATCTGACAGCAAGGGTTAAACCCTCAAACTATACAACCTACTACCTCACCCCAAACGACAGTCTCTCTTTTCCTCTTCCTGCAACAGCATCTTCCATTTCCTGTTTACCTTCTTTTTTTTCTAACAAAATGCCTAATAACTGCCCAGTATCTAACAAATCACATGACAGTAACTGACAGCATTAGGTGAATCACAGAACTGATGAAAGACACAAATATGTGAAGTGAAGTGTAAATTTGTGGGCTTAAACTGCTTGTCATACAACACTCTTTGCTGTGCACTAAATACAGCCCCTATCACCTCTGTCTCCAAAGCTTCAGTCAGGGATCCTTCAAAACCATCAAGGTCACCAACATGAGAAAAGTAGATAGTCACTTCCTGGGTTTGCTATCTGTGAAAGAATGAGAGAGAGGGTTATTGAGGCACGAAATTCCCATACTCAAGTCACTACATCAGCTCCATGTCCCGTTTGACTTGTGTCATCTGTTGTGCTGTACGTCTGTCTACTGCTGACCCTGGCAGTACACAGCGGTGCATGAGCGGATAAGGACGGGGGTGTTTGGGAACTGGCGTGTGTGTGGTCAGAGCGGGTGGGTTCAGCGTGAGTGAGTATGTTTGTGGGCAGCAGTGTGGTTTACCTCAGACAAGTAAGAGGCACACACTGCTGACTCACACAGGCCAAGAACCTCACAGGGGCGAGTGGTTACCCACACACATTTTCAGGTTAAGAAGATATTAAGATAAAAGATATTAAGACTTGTTTTCAAATGAACTGAAATGATTTTTTGCATTGTTTGATTAAAAAAAAAAAAAAGAATAAAATGTAACAATAAAAGCATTTCTCAAACATTTCTAACACATCACACAGTTTCATGAATTGACCTCCTTCTGTCACTGGAACAGTGACACCTCAGCTAAGAGCCAATAAGACTAATTAAGTATGCCCAAACATGTCATGGTCAATGGCCTTCATAGTTTTCTACGGGAAAGAGAAGAACTGACATGTCCATTTGGAAAACGGTCTGCTGTACTTCATCTAAAGCTGGTTCATTTACAGCAGAGCTGGGATCGTACTCCAAAAGAGACAGCGATGCACAGAGAAATGGACAGAGCCAAGGAAACCAAGGCACTAACATGTTGTTGTGAGATGATACTTTCACTCAGAATCAGTGTATTAAAGTTGTTGTTATTCTGAAACTCCATACCTAAAAGCAATTATTTATTGAGTGGCTTCAAATATATTTCGCAAAACCACCCAAGGAATTTACACTCATTTGATTACTAACATATTAAGAACATTACCAGAGTATTAGAAACATTGCTACTGATAAAAGCAGTCAGGTTGTAGTTTACATTAGGGGTGAAACAAACCATAGATCTTTACTTTCTTGAATTACTGGAACTTTTGAGAGCTGGTGGAGTAGCTAACAGCCATAAGATGGCGCTGATGCCATATTCCCTCACAGTTTTTCGCCATTCAGTGACAATAGGTCCAGTATACAGAGAGGCTGTTTAACAGAGATTCTTATTTTCTTTAATCATCGTTTGACTTTTAGGTGTACGGCTCATTTACGCTTTGTTTATATCCCTATTTGCTCAGTGTCAATACTGCAGATACAAACAAGTTATACGACAAAGAAACCTGATTTCACGATCTTTGAAGCAACATTTTGTTACATGGTTTAAGAACCGTTGATTGACAGAATAAAGCTCTGGCTGTTTTATCGCTCCCAAAGCAAAGCCATCTTCTGTGTTTGTATTATATGTCTGTTCAAACAAAATCAGTGAAAGAAGAAAAAAAAATACCTCATGTGACTTGCCGGAGGGGGAGAGATATCTCAGACTGATTACAACAGTGTGAATACAATGTCTGTAATGGACTTTGAGCTTGAATTTTAAACCGCAGATTACACGAGTGATCGGTATCATAATGTTATTCTGCTTTGTCTGGGCAGGTCATGGCTACTTGTACTTATTTTGTTGCATTTATGAAAAATAGTTCATTTTGATAGAAAATCCTAAATGCAGTGAATATACATTTTAGAAAGACAAAAAGCACAAACCATCACAATCACACAAGTCTTTGCTAAAACTGCAAGCGGCTCTTGGTAGGGATGGGCGGATCGATCCTTAAGTATCGATACTTTCGATACTGATGTTGTATCGAAAGGATCGATCCTCACATAAAAATATCGATTCTAAAGTGCATTTTTTAAAACATTAATTTTATTTACTTATCAAGAAATTCGGTGCATAAAATAACCTTCTAAGTGGAAAAATAGACTATATTAGTGAATAATGTTAATAAATATGTCAGAAAAAAAATATGATAAAGTTTCACCTTCAGGGGTACAACAGCCTGGCAGCCTTTTACAAAAAATTAACCACGGTTTTATTACAGTAACCACAGTTTACCACAGTATTCGTAGTAAAACTGCAGTAATCACAAATTTACCATGATAATAATAATAATAAATTTTCATGAGGTACCCTCAAAGGTGCACCTTTGTAACTTATCTACCCTTAAAACATGCATACTTGTATGGTACTAATATGCTCACTTTTAGGGGTATAGTTGCACCTTTGAGGTTACTGCCCCAGT